>NW_007249816.1:541341-579757 GCF_000164805.1 Carlito syrichta | reverse complement strand
CTGTAATTCCGGCTACTGGGAAGGCTGAGGTGGAAGGATTGCCGGAGCCCAGCAGGTCGAGGCTGCGGTGGCGGGGAGCGACCACTACATTCCAGTCTGGGCGACAGAGTGAGACTTCAACTCAAAAAAAAAAAAAACCAATCTCCTAATTACAAATCTTTGTGATTTAATCAAAATTATAATTATTCACCTTTTTTTTTTTTTTCTTTTTAAATTTTAGAATCAGGGGGGTTCATGTGAAGATTTGTTACATAGACCAATGCATGAAGGCAAGGTTTGGGCTTCTGATGAGCCACCCCTCCCTATTCTGGTGAGCATGGCACCCAATGGGTGATTTTGCATTCCTTATACGCCTTTCCCTTCTTCTCCACTTACCAGTGCCCAGTGTCTGTTGTTCCCATCTTTGTGTGTCCAGTGTTTAGTATCCACTTATAAGTAAGAGCCTGTGGTATTCAGTTTTCTGTTTCTGTGATAATTCGCTTAGAATGATAACCTCCAGCTGCATCCATGTTGATGCAAAATATGTGATTTTGTTCTTTTGTATGGCTGTGTAGTATTCATATATGTATGATATATATGTATATATGTATCATATTTTCTTTATCCAGTCCACTGTCAATGGGCACTTGGGTTGGTTCGATGTTTTTGCTATTGTGAATAGTGTTGCAACAAACATATGAGTGCAGGTTTCTTTTTTATATAATTTTTTTTTTCCATTGAGCATATTCCCAGAAGTGGAATTGCTGGATCAAATGGTAAGTCTATTTTTTGTTCTTTGAGAAATCTCCGAACTACTTTCCATAGGGGCTGAACCAGCTTACATTTCCACCAACAATGTATGAGAGTTCCTTTTACTCCACAGCCTTAACAACATCTGTTGTTTTTTGTTTTTATTTTTTAATAATGGGTGTGAGATGGTATCTCATTATAGTTTCTTATTTACATTTATCTGCTGATTAGAGAGGTTGAGCATTTTTTACATGTCTATTGGCTGCTTGTATGTCTTCCTTTGAGAAGTCTGTTCATGCCCTTTGCCCACTTTTTAATGGGGTTATTTGTTTTTTTCCCTGTTGATTGTTTTGAGTTTCTTATAGATTCTGATATTAGGGCTTCGTCAGCTGCATAGTTTACAAATATTTTCTCCCATTCTTTTTACTCTCTTGGTAGTTATTTTGCAATGCAGAAGTCTTTTTAGCTTGATAAGTTCCCACTTGCCAATTTTTGTTTTCACTGCATTTGCTTTTGAAGTCATGAATTCATTGCCTAGGTTGATCCAAGAAAGTGTTCCATAGTTTGTCCTCTAAGATTTTTATAGTTTCAGGTCTTACATTTAAGCCCTTGATCTATTTTGAGTTAATTTTTTATATGGTAATAGGCAGGGATCCAGTTTCACTCTTCTGCATATGGTTAGCCAGTTTTCTCAGCATCATTTTTTTTGTTGTTTTTGGGGGGGGGTTTGAGTTGAGGTCTCACTCTGCAGCTCAGACTGGAGTGCAGTGGCCGCTCCTGGCCACCGCAGCCTCGCCTGCTGGACTCTGGCGATCCTTCCACCTCAGCTTTCCGAGTAGCTGGAACTACAGGCGCGTGCTACCACACCCGGCTAATTTTTTGATTTATTGTAGAGATGAGGTCTCGCCAAGTTGCCCAGGCGGGTCACGAACCCGCAGGCTCAGGCAATCCACTCACCTCAACCTCCCAAAGGCGCGAGATTACAGGCTGAGCCACTGAGCCCGGCTCATTTGTTAAATAGTATGTCCTTCCCCCTATATTTGTTTTGTCAGCTTTGTCAAATATAAGATTACTGTAGGTCAGTGGCTTTATTTTCAGGTTCTCTATCCTGGTCCATTGGTCTATGTGCCTATTTTTGAACCAGTACCATGCAGTTTTGGTTGCTGTACCCTTTTAGTAAAGTTTGAAGTCTGGGAGTGTGATACCACCAACTTTGTTTGTTTTTTTCTTGCTGAGAATTGGTTTGACTATTCAAGCTCTTTTTTGCCTGCCTATGAATTTAAGTATTGTCTTTTCTAGATCTGTGAAAAATTTCACTAGTAGTTTGATAGCGATTATGTTGACTCTATAGATTGCTTTGAGTAGTATGGAGAGCTTAATATATTGATTCTTCCAATCCATAGACGTAGAATGTTTTTCCATTTGTTTGTGTCATCTCTGATTTCTTTAAACAGTGTTTTGCAGTTCTCATTGTAAAGATCTTTCGCCTCTTTTTTAAGTTGTATTCTGAGGTATTTTTGTGTGTATGGCTATTGTGAATGGCATGTGTTTTTTCTTTGGTTCTCAAACTGCTTGTTGTTGGTGTATATAAAAATGCAACTGATTTTTAAGTATTGCTTTTGTATCTTGAGACTTTACTGAAGTAGTTTATCAGTGAAGTAGTTTATCAGCTCTTTGATGGACTCTTTTGAGTTGTCTAGGTAAAAAACTGTATCATCTGCCAAGAGAGACAATTTTACTTCTTCTTTTCCTATTTGGATACCTCTAATTTACTTCTCTCACCCAATTGCTCTGGTTAGAACTTCCAGTATTATGCTAAGTAGGAATGGTTAATAACTCAGTTTCTTGTTCCACTTTATTCACCAGATTTTATTCCAAATAATTTCAGTCTATTGGCAAAAATTAAATCTACTATCAGCAAGCAACTAATTGTTGCTCTGAGGATATTAAAAATATGCCACAGCAAGACATTTCTAAATATGATTTAAAATTCAAATGTAATAAGAGAAAATAATAAATTTGACTACATAAAAATTAAAACCATATTAATAAAATAAAAATAAAAGCAAAGTGAAAACATAAATTAGAGACTGGAAATGGTTTATTAAAAAGGGGGCTAATCTCTATGTTATGAGCTTCTAGCAATGAGAAAGACCAATAATTCAATAAAATAAAAAGGAAAAAACAGGAACATACAGAAAAGCAAAAGAAATAAAAATGACCTTTAAACAAAGTAAAAGACTCTCAATCTCACATATAATAGAGAAATACACATTAGCACAACCCTGAAAGATATCCCCTCCAGCCAGTATGCAGCACAGGGACTGAGCTTATTCTCCTACATAAAACTAATTTTTTAAAAGACAAAATATTTGATTCAATAGTTTTCAGACATTGATCATCAGGAAGCTCAGAATGGCAATCTCTGACAGAAAGAAAAAACCTGACGGGCCCTGTTACAGTCTAACTTACCACCTTGGGAAAGGTTCCCAATTGTAGAGAAGAAAGGAGAAACCAGAGTAGACCCTGACAGTCTCCCTGAGTTGAAGAGATGGATCTGGGAGTCAAGTGAGTTTAAGAAGACTGGAATTCACAGAGTCACCTTCCAGAAAAGAACTCCGCAGATAGTAAAGCTTTCTGAAGAGGGCCAACCTTGGCTCTTTAGCTGGATCCTTATCAGTGCATGCATATGAGTAAGCTACCTGAACCTGGGGAAAGAACCACACAAAGGGAGCAGCCTCACAGAAAGGGGCCTCACAGAAAGGGAAATAGTTAATGTTCCACCAACAGTAGTGGTGAATTTTATAACAGAAGAAAAGTGGGTAGAATCCTCAGAACTGCCTCAGTAGTAGGGAAGTTAACCTGAGACCAAGGACAGTTCTGCATCTACCTAACAAAATGTAAAAGCAAGCCTTGAAAAGAGTAAACTGTTGGTTAGAAACATAACTGTGTCCCATAAGAGAAACTCAATAATATAGGAATATAGAAATATGCAGCATCCAACAAAGTAAAGTTCATAGGTTCTGTGTGCCAATCCCCAAATTCTAGACATACTTAGACAGAGGAAAATGCAACATATAATGAACCAGAAATGACACAGATTGCAGAATTAATGGACAAAAACAATAAAACAGTTACTATGACTATATTCCTTATGTTGATGGTAAAGATTAAACATGTTAAGTAAAGACAAGTAAATATATTTTTTTAGAAGATCAGAATGGAACTTCTGGAAAGTATAATGATTGAAATAAAAAGTTCACTGGATGGAATTAACAGACAATTAAAAACAACAAAAGAAAAGACTAGTGAACTTGAAGACATAGCAATAGAAACTACCCAAAATAAAACACAGCTTCCAGAGAGCTGGACACTTGAACATTCCTGAAGGGTGATGCATGGAAGTTCCACATACTTTCCGCCATACCTCACTCTACACTTCATCTGTATGCTTTGCAATATCCTTTTCTAATAAATCAGTAAACACTGACCCTGAGTTTTAGCATTCAGAAGCATTCTCAGGAAAATGTGGTGTCTATATGGTTTATAATAACACTGCTTGAAAAATTACATCTAGGCTGAGGTGAGTGGATTGCATGAGCCCATGGGTTCGAGACCCGCCTGGGCAGGCGAGACCTCATCTCTACAATAAATCAAAAAATTAGCCGGTCATGGTAGCGCGCGCCTGTAGTTCCAGCTACTTGGAAGGCTGAGGTGGAAGCATCACCGGAGCCCAGCAGGTTGAAGCTGCGGTGGCCAGGAGCAGCCACTGCACTCCAGTCTGGGCGACAGAGTGAGACTCCAACTCAAAAAAAAAAAGAATAATAACAATAATAATAAAGTGGTTTCTAAAAAAAGAAAAATTACATCTAAAAATTGAAGACCTCTACTGCAGGATAAATATAGAAAAAAAAAAGGATGACGACCTTGAAAGTTTAGTCATCATATTTAGAACTAGTTGTTAGCCAGAGTGATATATCCCATGAAGACAGAATAGAAGATGAACTCTTCTCCATTTCTGGAATTCAAGCCACCATGAGGTCTTGGTGGTGACTGATAACTAGCTTCATTCTAGGAAAGACCTTTACCTCCTTAGGTTTCAACCTCCCACCTCCTAGTTCCCCACTTCCTAACTGCAGAGAATGACATTCCCAGATAGAAGAGAACTATTACTACAACAAGGACAACCAAGTTCTTGCATTTCTAGCTAAGTCATATTTTTTTATTTGAAAATGCAAGTTACAGTATTTAGTTGAAACTTGAATGCATATCAAGAGAATATAGTGATCTCTAATTTCCTGCATGACTCCAGCTGCCATATAAGTTGTTCAAAAAGTTGTGAAAATTACCGTTCTGGCCTCTCAATTCAAACTCTAGGTTCTCATGAAGAGCATACAATTAAGTCAATAAATGCAAACTAAGATGAAAAAAATGAAACAGAGAGAAAAAAGACAAAAATAAAATTGACAGAGCAATAGAGAGGTCTAAAAATTCAGGCAACCTAATATACAAATAGAATTTCTGAAAAATAGGAAAAAACAGAAAAATATTTAAGAAAATAATGGTCAAAAAATCCCCAAATGATTCTAAAAAATTCTAAAAAAGCTCAAGAAGTCCCCAATATAGTAATCATGAAGAAGTCTACAAAATTAATTTAGAAATCAACAAAAAGATATGCTGAGAATCCCTATCTAAATAACAGACTTTTAAATAATCCATGAATCAAATAAGAATTTTTTAAATTATGAATTATTTTTAACTGGCAAAATTGAAAATACAAACTATTAAAATGTATGAGGTTCAGCTAATGAAGTATATAGAAATAAATTTATATCACTAAAGCATAAATGTCTGATCAGTGACCTAAAATTTTACTATTAAAAACTGGAAACAGAAGAGCATATTACATCCAAAGTAAGCATAGGAAAGGAAATAATAAAGAAAAAAGAAATAAAATAAACAAGGAAAAATAGTGCAGGACAATATTAACAAAAAAAGTACACCAATAACCCTCATACTTACTTACAGGCACTCCTCACTGAGGACATGGGGCTCTTTTCAGGCACCTGGCTCCATGTGTTGGTGAGTGCACGTGCAAAATAACCAGGTGTCAGGTCCACATGTGGGTGATTACACATACAAGATAACCAGCATCAGGTCCACATGTGGGTATGTACACACACAAGATAACCAGACGTCAGGTCCATGGCAAATAACCAGCCATCAAGTCCATGTGTTAATGAGCACACACATAAGATAACCAGACATCATGTCCACTGCGAATCAGACGGCAGCATCTTAACTCTGAATTGGCCACCAAATTTCTCATTCAACACTGTGATAGAACCTGACTCCATTTTTGAGGTTTGACTATTGGCAGCCTGCAGACCTCACACTTTCCCCTCGTTCTCTGGCACACATCTGGAGCAGCTGGGAAGAAAGTCCACTTACACCATCCATGAGCTCCAGCAGCAAGAACCCAAGCCCTGGCTGACACACAGGAACCCAGCGTGGCCCCAGCCATCAAGCAGTACCACGATGGGCTTCCCACTCTTCAAGCCATTTTTGGACCAGCACTGGTCTCCACAGAAAATCTCCTTATTTGAGTAATAAACATTTTCACCTAAAGCTATTGAAATAAAGACAAAAATAAAGAGATTAAAATAATAATAAAATTAAAAAATAAAAACATTTTCACACCCTCCTGCGGCATGCATGGTGCCATCAGTTTCAACATGTACATAGAGTTTTAAGAGCCCATCCCATCTATAGAGTGACCTCAATCAGGTTGCAGAAGGAATCTGGGCAGGGCCATCCCTCATTCATTACTTGGAGGAAAATAAACGGTTCGCATAGGCAGGGGGAAGCTGCCGGTGTGAGTGTGGTAGGCAGTTTTTTTGTTTGTTTGAGTCAGGGTCTCACTCTGTCGCCCAAGCTGAAGTGCAGTGGCCCGGTCATAGCTCACTTCATCATTGACCCCCTGGTCAGCCTCCTGGTCAGCTTCCTGGTCAGAAGCTACCCCTTCTGTCTCAGCCTCCTGAGTAGCTGGGACTACAGGCATGCACCACCAAGACTGGCTAATTTTCAGATTTTTTTTTTTTTTTTTTTTGATCTTCCCACCTTGACCTCTCAAAGTACTGGGATTACAGGCTTGAGTCACCATGCCTAGCCCAGTAGACAGTTTCTAAAGTGGTCCTTGAGATTCTCATCAATCGTCAGGTTCACGTGGGGGTGAGTACACATGCAAATAACGAGTCATTATGTCCATGTGTGGACATTCATGCCTCTCCCTCCATGGGAGTGTGTGCTGGGCCTAGGATTTGCCCCTGAAGAATGGAATAAGGCAAAAGTGATGGGATGCCACTCCTGAGATTGGGTTACAGAAATGCTCTGATGCCCATCATGCCCACGCTCACCTGCCTACTCTTAAGGACGCCAGTTGCCATGCCGTGAGTGCCCTAGGGCCAGGAGCATCATGGAAGCTGATCTTCCTCCAGTAGGAAGAAGATCTCCTGATCAGAGGAGACTGGTTCATGCCCAGGCCCTGATAGCAGCCTTGGGATCAACCCTGAGCCAGAGGCACCAGCAAATCTGTCCATAGATTCCTCACTCAGAAGCTGAGATAGTAAAAGTGGGTTATTTAAAACCACTGAGACTGGGGATAATTTTGCTACTCAGCACAGATAACTAAGACAAGAAGAGAGTTCCTGAGTAGGAGAATTCCTGGAGAATGAAAATAACTATCAGCAAGAGAAGAAAGAGGAAAGGTTCATGCCTTAGAGAGTCCTGGGAAGAGAGAGAAAGGGGCATACACAAGTTTCAACGAATAAACCAGAAGCAGATCCCATGTTGACTAGACTAGCATAGCCAGAGGGCTAAGTGAAGCCAGAACCACAGTGAGGAAACCTTGGCTGCATCCCTATGGAAAAAAAGTCATCCCTGGTTCCTGTTGATATGATTCTTTGGTTGATCCTGTGGGCACATGAAGATGGGAAGCGATTGCTTTGCCCCCTGCAAATGTGGAGTCAGTGAAAACAGCTTACACCAGCACTCCATCATGGTCCACAGCCACCTCCCTCACAGCCTTTCAGGGGGCAAGTTCATGCTAACTACGATCCAGGCTGAGTGTCCTGCCCATGTTGCTGACTGGCAACAAGAAATATATGTCCTAAATGAGGTGACATTCGGTCCCCTGCTTCATGGCTCAGTAGCAGCAAACCATCATTTCCTCTGATACCATTTTAGGATCAGACTTCTTTCGACATCTTATGTAGACAGTGTCAAACTGCTGTCATCCCAGGATCTCAGCAAGGAGTGCTGGCATCTTCTGTTTTCACTGACACCCCTGCTCTCTTGGAGTTTATATTCTAGTGTGAGGAGACCAATGAAAAAAAAAGAAACAAGCCTGGGCAACATAGCCAGACCCCTTCTCTACAAAAAATTAGCTGGATGTGGTGGCAAGTGTCTATATTCCGAGTTACTCAGGAGTCTAAGGCAGGAGGTTCACCTGAGCCTAGGAGGTTGAGGCTGCAGTGAGTTGTGATTGTGCCACTACACTCCAGTCTGGGCAACAGAGTGAGATTCTGATTCAAAAAAAAAAAAAAGGAAAAACATAACCAAGCAAATATAAAGTATACCAGCTAAGAGAAGTGCTATAGTAAGAATAAAGTAGGGAATGGGGATTTTATAGAGAATCTCTAGGACACGATGTTGGGGGGAAGATTCCGGATCCATGTTCATATTCCATTGCTTCCATTCTCTCACTGTGTACCCTCAGATGAGTCATCGAACCTCCTGATGCCTTAATTTCCTCATATGTGAAATGAGAGAGATGTTAGAACTACCCCCACAGAGCTGTAGAATGGTTAAATGAACTTCATCCCAGCAAAGCACTGAGACCCACACCTGCATTCACAGTCAATGCCTCATAAGTATTGGCTACAGTTCTGTGCAAGCCCATTTTGAATCCAGAACTATCAATTAACTTTGTGACCCTGGACACCTGCCTTCACCTTCCAGAGCCTCAGTGTTCTCATGAGTAAGATGAAGATGATAAATTTTAGTTCACAGATTTCATGCAAAGGTGAAATGGGATGATGTCTATAAAGCCCTTTGTGAATCATCCAGCCTATAGCAAACACCTGATAAAATGGAAGCTTTAAAAGAAAACAAGGTAAGGCACTACATCTCCCTTGGTTCTGTCGGTGTTTCTGCAACTGGAGAGTATCTTTTTTTTTTTTTTTGAGTCAGAGTCTCACTCTGTGGCCCAGGCAGGAGTGCAGTGGCATGCTCACGGCCACCCCAGCGTCGACCTGTTGAGCTCAAGCGATCTTTCTGCCTCAGCCTTCCAAGTAGCCAGAATTACAAGTGCATGCTACCACGCCTGACTAATTTTTTTATTTATTTATTGTAGAGATGCGGTCTCGCCAAGTTGTCCAGGCCATTCTCAAACCCCTGGGCTAAGGCAGTCCCCTCACCTCAGCCTCCCAAAGTGCTGGAATTACAGGCTTGAGCCACCACGTCCAACCTAGAGAGTATTTTGCATGAAGCCTCCAAGTCATCTTCGGAATCATGAGACAACGCCACACGCGTCTCAGTGCGTGCAGAAGTGAACTATGGGAACCATGAGAATGCATTCCTTCCCAGACCAGTAATTCTGCCAGCTTCTCATTTGATTGTAATCTCTTTAGTGCCGAAAGACTATATTTTTAAAATATAGATGTGGGTTTTCTTTTTCCTCTTTTGAGATTTGTACTCAAGCCATGCTACCCAAGGATTTCAAAACAACACTAATAGTGCTTTATTATTATATTTATCAAAATAGGAGCTCTTGAAAAGATTTGTGTAAACTGGGTTTTGTAAATCATCTCAAAGGCACAAGGGACGTTTTCAACAGAAAGAATCTTGGGTGTGAAGCCTTTAGAAAAGCAATCACTGGTGGCTAGATTGACCCCGTTCATCTATTTTATCTGATTTTAATGTGTGGCTTCTCAGACATCCAGCTGAGCAAAAGCAGTGCACCCGACTTGGGCAAAAGCCAGGTTTCTCTCTCTAGGAGAGAACAGAAGAGAGACTGGTGAGGGTGATGGTGTGACAGAGAGTGGGGGAATGAGCAAAGCTTGGGAAATTCCATTTCCACAGCTGTTGAAAGTTGTCTGTGGAAGACTTTTTCAGCTGAAATAGGTCCCAAGAAATAGGAGTCTGCTTTGAGCTTATAAACAATGACCCGGGAGGGCGCAATGGTCTCAGACTTCAGCATCCTGGCAGAAATCCACGTCAGTAACTTAATCCCAAATTCCCCCCAAGTGTCTCAGCTTGCAATGGAGAAAGACAGTATGATTTGTAATATTTCACACTTGTATCAAAGGACCTGTGATCTTTGTTCACCAGAGGAAGCTTCATGGGAGATGGCATCACACAGGTCATGTGCAGAAGGTGATGGGAAAGGCAGAACAGAAGGTGAGGCTGATGGTTTCCAAGCTCCAGCAAGACATGCAGGTGACCATGTGGAAGTGGATGAACCGAGCACACAGGCCATGTGTATCCAAGGTATGTTACCCTCCAAGTGGCGTTTCTGGTACAGTTAAACATAGTTGAGGCAATTACCATTTAAAATAATATTTTTCAGCCAGGCATGGTGACGCATGCCTATAATCCCAGTACTTTGGGAAGTCGAGGCAATAGGGTTGCTTGAGGCCAAGAATTCGAGACCAGCCTGGGCAACACAGTGAGACCTCATCTCACTAAAAATAAAAAAATTATCCAGGCATAGTGGTGCACATGCCTGTAGTCTCAGCTACTCGGTAGGCTGGGATGGAAGGATTGCCTGAGCCCACAAGGTCAAGGCTGCGCTGAGCCATGATTATGCCACTGCACTCTAGCCTGGGGGAAAGAGTGAACCCAACTAAAAAAATTAATAAATACAATAAAAATAAAAGTTCCCAAGTTATTCTAATCTGAAGCAGGACCGAGAACACAAGCACAATCCTTCACAGTGGAGGTGTAGCAATCCTTGACAAACATTTACTTCCAGGGATGTTGGTTTGTTGTAGATGAAATATGATTTAGAATTATATAATTTCCTGGTGAAGAGTCAAAGGTGTCCAACAGCTTGTCATCAGCTCAGATTGCTGGTGTGAGAAGCCCAAAGGATTGTCTTTCATTTACTGTATTATGAAAATGTACAAGCATCACACATGTCAATGTCACGGAAACCCAAAACATGAATTGTACCAATGCCAAGTTTAGCTACCTGAGGATGAGGTGTTCCCATCTATTGGCTCCTTTGTGAGCAATATCCTTTTTTTTTTTTTTTTTGAGTTGGAGTCTCACTCTGTCACCCAGATTGGAGTGCAGTGGCCGGGAGCGGCCACTGCAGCCTCAACCTGCTGGGCTCCGGCGATCCTTCCGCCTCAGCCTTCCAAGTAGCCGGAATTACAGGCATGCGCTACCACGCCCGGTTGATTTTTTGATTTATTGTAGAGATGAGGTCTCGCTGCCCAGGCGGGTCTCGAACCCGCAGGGTCAGCAATCCACTCACCTCAGCCTCCCAAAGGCGCAGGATTACAGGCTGAGCCACTGAGCCCGGCTCGCGATATCCTTTTTAATGGGAAAGAGTCACCTACCATTTCTGAAACATTGTTATGAAATCACTTTAGTAGTTTACGACCAATATTCCTTAAATAAAATACGATTTAAAGTGAATAAAAATATGACAGTGCATCAAATGTGGTGATGGGACACACTATTTTATGAAAGCTTTGTTTCAGCTATACGTGCATGGGTGCACGTGTGTATCTAGCATATTACATTGTGATATTAGATAGTATTTCTTACTCCAGATTCCTGCTAAAATATTTAAAAGCCACCACCCATGTGTACAATTATTATTAAATCCAATTTATAGACAGATAAACTGAGGACCAGAGATCTTAAATCACTTACTCAAAGCCACATAGCCATAGTGACAAAACCCATCTAATTTACAAAATACCGTGCCCTCTCCTGGAGAAGGCAAGCCTTACCAATGAATAAATCAAAGCTATCTGCAGAGAGGAAACACAGGTGTTAATAATTTCTATTTTTTCACTTATAAGTAGACCCTGAACATTTACCATAATACTATAAGAAAGGAATTGGCAGTAGCGGGATACTGCCAGGGTGGGGATGGAGACACAACTTCAAGAAGGGTACCTGATCTCAAACCAGGCCAAGTAGGCACCAAAGGGAGGCCCAAACTTTATCTATACGATGTCCACTTGTATACCTAATTCTGAATTGTGCCCTACATCTTTAAAATACAATACTTTAAAAATTAATAATTACTTCTTTTTTTTTTTCTTTTTGTAGAGATGAAGTCTCTCTATGTTACCCAGGGTGGTCTTGAACTTCTGGCCTCAAACAATCCTCATGCTTCGGCCTCCCAAAATGCTGGGATTATAGGCATGAGCCACGGCGCCAGCTTAATTACTTCTTTCTAATAACAGTAGTAGAATGACAGTGTTGCAACGTCTTAATATTATTGCTGGGACTTAACATTCTCCAGATCCTCTGATTTATGGACTGTCACAACCCTAACCACAGTCTGAACCCCAGCTATGTTTTCTTTTCACTTCCATCAGTTCCAAACCTGGTCAAAACTCCTCTGCTGTGGGTTCCTTTTGTTGTGATTTCTTTTCTTTCTAATTTCAGGCACATCATTTCCCTGCCAGGAGCCCTGGATTCCATCCTCATTTCCCCAGCTTCATGCCAGGTGCAGCATTCCCAGGGCCGCACCCGAGCCTGGGCCCCACCTGGCGGCCCTGCAGCCCTGGCGGCCGAATGGCTGAGTGGGCAGCTCGGCACAGAGCCTTGCACCTGGGCAAACAGGACCTGCACTCATTGGGCACAAGGCCAGCACCGCTCTGCGGGTCATCTTCTCAGTTGCTTCCTCAGCCACCCAGTGGAGGAATTCTTTCCCAACTCACGTCTGTGAAACCCCAGGAATGCCTCTCAGGAGCAAGACACACTTCAGAGTGCTTTTGACAATTTGCAAATACCACCAAGGCGGTCGAGTGGTGTTTTTCTTCTCCAGCCTCCTGTCTCACTAAAGACCCACAGACTTTTTAATGGTGGCTGAGCAGAGCCCTGCTCTTGTTCACAAAACCCTGTGGCCTAATGAGAAATGACTGGACAAAAGTACCCAGACCCACAAGGTGGGGAGAAACCCCTCTGCCAACTGCCCCAACCCGGTAATCCGGTACACTCACAAAGCACCAACGAGGTCTCCACCTGAGGGCAGACTTGGTTTTGAGGAGGATCTGGTAGGACAGCCTGCTCCAGAACTCTTGTAATCGAGTTGAACAGACTGTCTGGCTGCTGGGGAGATGTTCCAGCCTCCTCTATGCTGGAGAGGAGGTAGTGACTGTCAGTCTTGCCCTCTCTGGAAGGACATGCGCTTTAATTAAGCGGAGCCAGGACTAGCTACATCATTGTGGGCCAGTGCTAAAAAGAAAAATGTGGGCCAGGCACAATGGCTCATGTCTGTAATCCCAGCACTTTGGGAGGCTGAGGCAGGAGGATTGCTTGAGCACAGGAGTTTGAGACTATGGGCAACATAGTGAGACCACGTCTCTACCAAAAAACTTTTTAAAAAATTAGCTGAGAGTGGTAGTGTGCGCCTGTAGTCCCAGCTACTTTGGGAGGTTGAGGCAGGAGGGTCACCTGAGTCTAGGAGGTGGAGGCTGTGGTGAGCCATGATCATGCCACTCTGCTCCAACCTGGATGACAGAGTGAGACTCTGACTCAATCAGGAAGGAAGAAAAGAAGGAAGGAAGCAGGGTGGAAGGAAGGAAGGAAGGAAGGAAAGAAGGAAGGAAGGAAGGAAGGAAGGAAGGAAGGAAGGAAGGAAGGAAGGAAGGAAGGAAGGAAGGAAGGAAGGAAGGAGAAAAGCGTGAGGCCTTTTGTTAGAAGACGAGGCCAGCAGAACATTAAACGGGGCATGAGACCCTGTGAAGCTGCACAAGTCACTTGCCTGTGAGCCCGCCCTAAGAAGTTGAGTCATTGTAAGCAAAATGAGCCCTCCTTCTACTCCCATCCCCTGTAACTGCGTGCACGCTTCCACATGGACTCAGGTTCCCATGTTTTCATGTGACTATATAACGCACATTTAGCCAGAAGTTACTATCTGCCAGGCTCTGGACTCGTTTCACATACATTATTTCATTTAATCCTGGCAAAAACTCTAGGAAGTAAGAACCACTGCCATTCCCATTTTACAGATGAGAAAACTGATGCTAGAGAAAGTTATCTCGTTTGTCTTAGATTATCAACTAGAAGGTGGCACTCAGTCTGAGAGTGGGAGGGTACTGGGCAGAGACAGGGGAGGCACTCACCATGGGAGGACGATTTAAGAGGGTGGAAAAAAAACTCAGTATCAAGATAAATACTACTCCAGAGCCATGTTTTAATTAAGCAGTTTATTTTGAGATAGTTGTAGATTCATATGCAATAGTAAGAAATAAAACTCCAGGTACTCTTTACCCAATTCGTCAACAGTAACATTTTGCAAAGCCATAGCCTGACATCTCAACCAAGCCATTGATATTAACACAGTTCAGATGGAGAATATTTCTGACCAGATACAGTGGCTCATGCCTATAATCCCAGCACTTTGGGAGGCTGAGGTTGGAGGATTGCTTGACCCCAGGAGTTCGAGACCAGCCTGGGCAACATAGAGAGACCTTATCTCTAGAAAAAAATTAAATAATTACCTGGGCATAGTGGTGCATCCCTATAGTCTCTGTACTCAGGAGGCTGAGGCAGGATTGCCTGAGTCCAGGAAGTTGAGGCTGTGGTGAACCAGAATGGTACCACTGCACACCAGCGTGGGAGACAGAGTGAGACCCCAACTCAAAAAAAAAAAAAAAATCTGAAGAGAGAACTAAGGTACACAGGCCTCCTGGGGTGTCCTTAGGAGGTAGATTGTGATCCATTGTGTCCTGGGTGGGGCCTGAGTTCTGTGTCTCTAACAAGCTGCCAGGTGTCCTGGGTGCTGTTGGATTGTGGACCACACTCTGAGTAATAAGAACCCAGGGCACCAGGACCTGTGGTTGAATTCCCTGAAACTAAATTCAGGCCATGGTGAATCACACTGGGGTTTTGCTTTTTATCAAGGGGCTTGGATTGACCTGGTTAAACAAACAGCTTGTGGTTAACGAGTGTCTCTCCTGTGGATGAAATCATGATGTTAAAAAAAAAAAATTAAAAAAAAAAACAACACTGGTCTCAATGAGAGAGTGTGAGGAAATAAAGATAGAGAATGCGTCCTAAAACTAGGAGAACCCCTGGTTTTAGTGGCCCCCAAAATCCCGCTGAATCCCACAGAGCCTGACTGGTCACCAGCTTAAGTCACTCAGATCCAAGTTCCCTGACAAACACAGACTGTGATGCAATGGCTAAATAAATTATAATCTATCCCTGCAGAACAATGGTACAACTGTCAAGAAGCATTATTTCAGGTTGGGCATCGTGGCTCATGCCTGTAATTCCAGCATTTTGAGAGGATCACTTGAAGCCAAGAATTCAAAGTGAGCCTGGACCACGTAGCAAGACCCTGTCTCTACAAAAAAGTACAAAAAATGGTCAAGTGTGGTGGTAGGGGCGTATAATCCCAACTACTCAAGAGGCTGAGACAGGAGGATAGTTTGAGCCCAGAAGTTCGAGGCTGCAATGAGATATGATTGTACCACTGCTCTTCAGCCTGAATGACAGAGCCATATCCTATCTCAATTTTTTTTTAATTATTTCAGAAAATATTTTGAGACGAACAAATAATACAAAGTTAAGTGGAAAGAGCATAATACTAATGTATATTACAGAATAGTCTGAATTATATAAATTGTTGAAGCATATTAAGTCAATTTCCAAAGACACAAAGAGTCCTAAAACTAAGATGGTAGCTAATGGGCTCCCAAATATTTCTATGTCTTAATGCCGAGAACCTGTGAATGTTACTTCATATGATGAAAGAGATTTTGCTGATACCATTGAATTAAGGGTTTTGCGATGGAGAGATTATCCTGGATTATCTAGATTGGGCCAGTAGACTCATGCTGGTCCTTACAAGGGAAAACCGGGAGCAGACCATCATAGGGCAGAAGCGAAATTTAAGTGACGTGCTTTGAAGATGGGGCAAGGAGGTTACAAGCCAAGCAGTGTGGGTAGGTGCTAGAAAATGACAAAGACAAAACGACAACAACAGATTTTTCCATTGAGCCTCCAGCAGCAACTTGCCCCACCAACACCTTGACTTTAGTCCAGTGAAACTGACTCAAACTTCTGACCTCCAGAAGGACAAACTTGTGTTGTTAAAAACTACTACATTAGTGTTAATTTGTTACAGCAGCAGTAGGAAATTAATATATTGTTTGCCTCTGTACCTCCCTTTAATGAACATATGTTACTTTTATAAGAAAACAAAGATTTAATTTAGAGGAAGGAATAGGTATAGCTTGCTATAAGGTAAGAAGTGTTATTAATAACACTTTTCAAAGTTAAATGTAGCTCAGTTACTGCATTTTCTAAGACTGTAGAATATAATCCTAGTGTAATCTAATTTCAACACATATCAAGAGAATGTCACCCTGTATGAATAGAATCCTTATCCCATCATTCCCCTGGGAAAACTCTTGGCTTCTGCTGTTAATATCTCACAGGTGACTTAGCCAAGTCACAAGATCATTATCCGATGAAAATCAAAAGGCCCAGTGACATATTCAAGTCATGAGCACATCAAAGGTAGAGAGAGAGATTATGACTCTACTTGGAATTCCTAGTGATTCCAAATGTGGTTCTAAAGCCACAGTGTTGTGCACTGTGGCTTTAGAGCCACATTTGGAATCACTAGGAACAAAAATTAAATGACACGACTGCTATATCCCTGGAAGAGGCTAATATAATATTAAAAGTCTTGAAACTCTGACCACTGCTCATAAAACAACCAAATAAGGCCGAAGAATCCTGCTCTGACATTCCCACCCCAGGCTGGAATCATGATTCTCCTTTGATCCCTCATAGTCCTCTGTGTTTGTTCATCCTGTCATGCTTATCTTATCCCACTGTAATTGTTTATGCATCCATCTCCCCAACTAGCCTTTGATTTCTTCTAGGATAGGGGCTGCATCTTATTCCTCTTTGATTTCCCAGGCTAAAAGTGTCTGGCATAGACAAGGCATTTAATAAATGCTTGTTGAATTAAATCAAATTTAATCCTGGCCTTAGCAACAGAACCTTAGAACTCTTACTCAAGATAATAAAAATTCAACTGTCTTGATTCTATCTTCAAAGTACTTGTTGAAGTAGAATGACATCTTGACCAACTCTCCCCCAGGATTTGGCAAACATGAGATTTCCTCCAGGGGAGACCTGTCAATCTCTGTGTAATTTGAGTTGAGGTTTCAAAGGGTGAAATTCAGACAGTGCCCTGGAACTTCAAATGCATTCATGATGAGTGAGAGCCCATCCACATTCCCAGTTTGTCTTTCCTGGGATTGATTCAAGCCAGACCATTACTGGTTGGTGACATTCAATCCTTTCTTCCTCAAATTGCTTTGCTGAATGTGGGTCTAGGTACAGAAACATGACTGAATTCTTGATTCCTTAGGATCTTCTCAAGAAGCTACTAGAGGGGCTGGCTAGATTTCCTTTAGCATACCATAGTACACAAACATTTTGGCTTTGAACTCATATTGATCTGGGTTTAAATTCTACCTGTAACTTTTGATAACTGAGAGACAAAGGGTGTGGTATTTTATCTAAGATTTATTTTCCTTATTTGGATGGTGAGGATAAAAAAATCTACCTATTGAGATTGTTGCATACTTATATAAATTGTGTAACATAGCAGAATTCCCGCATATAGAAAGTACTCAAGAAGTAATACTTGCTATTAACATGAATAATAATAATTGTCCCACGCAGGAGACTCCAGAGATGGTAAGGACTGATACAGCATATCTCCAGCTACTCTAGACTTGGAAGACACATCTTCCCCACATTTTTTTCTTTTGTATAGCCCTATCTAGAGTGAAACCACAAAAAAAAAAAAAAAAGAGTTCATCTTGATCGATAGAATTTTCACCATTAAAGAGAGAAGACTCATTCCTAATAACCAAATAACCCAAATATGCCCATTTGAACTGACCTTATGCATATCCATACAGGTCTTCCTCTTCTTTGTTTGACCTCTTCCAGCCATTTCTTACTAAATGTTACTAATATTTTAACTGAAGTTTCAAAAGCACAACAACTGAGAAACTTCTGTTTCTAACCAAGATGAAGTAACAAGGACTAGATTTATTACACATTTTAAGAGATGTTATCTATGTATTACTTTTTGAAGTTGAATTAAATTATGGTCGCAATGTATAGTATGATGTTCACTCATCCATGCTTCAACCATTTTCTTTGACTGTCCTGCCTGTCACATGGTGATGCTAGCATTCATTTGATTAATACCAGTTTTTGAGTGAATGTCATACTTAAAATATGCACACATTTTTGGCATTTGTGTGTGTGTGTGTGTGTGTGTGTGTGTGTGTGTGTGTGTGTGTGTGTATGAAACACAGATGGGGAAAAGACTAGGAAAAAATAGAGCATCATTGAGCTGTAGAACAATTTCAGGAAACCCAATACATGTGTCATTAGAGTTGAGTAAAGAGAGGACAGAGGCAGAAAAAAAGTGAAGAAATAATGGCTGAAAACTTTTCAAATTTTATGAAAACTATAAACCCACAAACCTCAGATGCTTAATGTAGTCCGTCTCAAGTCCAAGAAAAATGAGATAAACTGTACAAGAGCACATTATAATCAGATTACATTTAACCAGTTGTAAGGAAAAAAAATCCTTAAAACGCCCTGATGAATAAGACCCATTAAATATAGAGGAACAAGCAAAAGAAGTCAGAGGTTACACATCAAAAGCAATGCCATAGCCAGAAGAATGTGGAGCACAATCTTAAAAATCCTGAAAAATGAAAATTATAAACCTAGAATTCTATGCCTAACAAAAATTTATTTCAAAAATGAAGGTGAACTAGAAATCAATAAAAAGAGAAATTAAGAAAAATTCACAAATATGTGGCAATTAAACAACATGATCTTGAGCAACCAATAGGTCAAAGAATAAATCAAATGGAAAACTTAAAAATGGCTTTAGAAAAACAAAAATGAAAACAAAACAAAAAAAGAACTTATGGAATATACAAAAAACAGCTGTAAGAGTGAAGTTAACAGCAATAAATGCCCACATTATAAAAGAAAGATCTCAAATAAGCAACCCAATGTTTTCCCAAGGAACTAGAAAAATAAGAACTAGCCAAGCCTAAAGGTAGAAGACAGAGGAGAAATAAATAAAATAGAGTCTAGAGAAAAAATAGAAAAGATCAATGAAACTAATATTTGTTTTTTTTGAAAAGATAAATAAAATGGACAAATCTTTAGCTAGGCTAACTAAAAAACAGAGCAAGAAAACTCAAATAACTAAAATCGGAAGTGAAAGAGGAGACATTATAACTGATACGGCAAATACAAAAGAGCTTAAAAGACAACTATGGACAATTATATGCCAACAAATTGGATACTTAGAAGAAATTAATGGATTCTTAGAAACATATAAGCTTCCAACACTAAATCATAAAGAAATAGGAAATTTGAACAGATCAATGATAAGTAAAGAAATTTAATAATAACCAAAAAAAATCATCAAAGAAAAGTCCAGCACCAAATGACTTCATGACTGAATTCTACCAAGCATTTGAAGAATAACCAATCTTTCTCAAACTCTTACAAAAAAAATGAAGAGGAGGGAATATGTCCAGATTCATTTTACAAGGCCAGCATTGTCTTGGTATGAAATCCAGGCAAGAACACTACAAAAAAAGAAAATTGCTACCAAATATATCTGATAAACACAGATGCAAGTTTTCAATAAAATACTAGCAAGTTGACTCAATAGCACATTAAAAGGATCATTTGCTATGATCAAGTGGGATTAATCTCTGGATACAAGTATGGTTAAGCATATGTAAAACAATAAATGTGATACATTATATTAATAGAAAAAAGAACAAAAACCATGTGATCATCTTAGTAGATGCAGAAAGAGCATTTGACAGCATCCAACATCCTTTCATGATAAAAACTCTCAACAAATTAGACACAGAATAAATGTACCTCAACACAGTAAAGGCCATATATAGCAAGTTCACAGTTACACCATACTCAATGGTGAAAAGGTAAAAGTTTTTCCTCTAAGATCAAAAAAAGACAAGGATGCCTCTCTTAGCACTTCTACTTAAAATAGCACTGGAAGTCCTAGCCAGAGTGATTAGGCAAGAAAAAAGAAAAAAAGGCATTCCAAACAGAGGGAAGAAGCTAAATTGTTTCTGTTTTACAGATGATTTTATATGCAAAAAGACTCAACCAAAAAAAAATGTCAAAAATAATAAATAAATTCAGTAAAGTTGCAGGACACAAAATCAACATAGAAAAATCAGTAGCAGTTCAGTTGGGTACAGTGGCTCATACCTGTAATCCCAGGATTTGGGGAGGGGGAGGCAAGAGGATTGCCTGAGCCCAGGGGTTCAAGACCAGCCTACGCAACTTGGCAAGACCTCGTCTCTACAATATATCAAAAATTAGCCAAGTGTGGTAGTGCATGCTTGTAGTTCCAGCTATTTGAAAGACTGAGATGGAAGGATTGCCTAAGCCCAGCTGGTCGAGGCTGTGGTGGCCATGAATGTGCCACTGCACTCCAGCCTGGGTGACAGAGACTCTGACTCAAAAAACGAAAACAAAAAAAAACCAATCAGTAGCATTTCTATATACTAACAACAAACTATCCAAAAAATAAATCAAACAAGCATTCCCACTTACAGAAGCATAATAAAGCTACAGTAATTTTTTTTTAAAGTATGGTACTGGTGTCAAGATAGACTAACAGAGTAATGAAATAGAACAAACTGCCCAGAAAATAACCAACACATTGATTTTCAATTTATTTCTTTTATAAAGGTGCAAAGGTAATTTGGTGACGAAAGGATAGTCTTTTTCCCAAATGGGACTAGGCAAATTGTATATCGATGTGTATATCAATGTGTATATCACCACTGCTGAAAGGTATTGTCATTGAAGTCTTCTCAGTGACGGATCCACAACTGCCTTTTGAGCATTAATATTGCCACCTGCCACTTCTGCGGGATCATGTATTCACCACCACTGAGGTACCATGGAAGCTTCTACTTCTCTGCCAAGTGCAGGATTGCCTGTCTTCCCCAGGGTTTCTGAAATGAGCAGAGGGAAGATACAACCACTGAAGAAGAGGTCAAAACTCAAGTGTCTACAGGGAATAGGTAAACGACACAAGTAAATGAGACAAGCCTGGAGGGAGTAAACTGAAGCGTTCTTGCTCCTTCCAGAAGTCCACTGTAGCCAGACCACCAAGTATTTTTTTTTTTAAGGCTAAAAATCTGTTTTATGTAAAATTTCATAATGTTTAAGTGTTGGTAACTAAATCAACATGTTTTGAACACTGTCCAGGATCAAATGACAAACTGCAAGCGTGTCCCAGGTCACTGATCTCAGTGTTCTACATGTTGGGACAGGTGAAGATTGAGAACAAACAAACTCCTAAGCTGTTTCCTCCTTTCCTGGCTCCTCTCCTAGAGACCCTGGGGGACTAATGGCTTTCTCCTGTCTCTAGAATAGCCCATTCCAAACAATCCCCATTAGGTGGAAGGAAACAGCTCAACAAGTTTGATCCCCTTCTGAGCCACCACTATACTGTCCCCTTAAACCAGGATTCTGCTTCCCCTTCTCTTTTCCTAACTCTGGCACGTCCTTCAGGGCTCAGTACATGCCACTTCTTTGAAATTCGAGTCCCTAATATCTGCTGCATGTCCCAATCCTGACACCTTCAACTGTGCTTCAATTTAGTTTTATTCATCTCCCCCAAGCTCCTGTAATAGGGCATGGATGGGATCTGAGATACTGCTGATCTCCAGGGCCTCATTCCATGTCTGGCAAAGAAATCGCTATGGAATGAACGACTGAACACACACATTCCAGCTCTTCATCTTCACCCCTAAGTGTCAAAGGTACAGACATAGCTTTGAAGGTGGCCTCTCACATGAACTTGCACTTAAAAAGAAATTGTGGTGTTTTCCCTAATGACACATCTTTTTTTTTTTTTTTGAGTTGGAGTCTCACTCTGTCACCCAGACTGGAGTGCAGTGGCCACTCCCGGCCACCGCAGCCTCGACCTGCTGGGCTCTGGCAATCCTTCCACCTCAGCCTTCCGAGTATTTGGAATTACAAGCACGTGCTACCACGCCCAGCTGATTTTTGATTTATTGTAGAGATGCGGTCTTGCCAAGTTGGCCAGGCGGGTCTCAAACCCGCAGGCTCAGGCAATCCACTCACCTCAGCCTCCCAAAGGCACGGAATTACAGGCTGAGCCACCGAGCCCGGCTGACACATATCTTTTGAAAAGACGTTCCCATAGAAAAATATTTTTTTAAAAAGGATTAAACAGAACAAAACATGAAAATCTCACTTTATTCTTTCCATTTTCACTTTACAGTCAATAGTTTGCTGAGCAATCTTCCCTTTCACTTTTTATGCATGTATGTACTTTATATAAATGTGTGTGTGCATATATATATTGCATCTTTTCATTGTTGTTTTAAACATACACAAGACCATACTCAAGTAATGTTCTGGCATTTGTTTTGTACCTTACATGCTGAAGCTCTTCCTGTAGCAATACATAGATCTTCACCTCAAACTTGTTTTTTTGTTTGTTTGTTTAATTGTTTTGAGGGTCTCTACCACTCAGACTGAAGTGCAGTGGGAAATCATGACTCACTGCAACCTTGACCTCCTGGATGCAGGCAATTCCTCAGCCTTGGCCTCCCAAGTACCTGGGACTATAGGTGTGTGCTATTACGCCTGTCTAATTTTTTGATTTTTTTGTAGAAACGAGGTCTTGCTATGTTGCCCAGGCTAATCTCAAATTCCTGGGCTAAATTAATTCTCCCACCTCAGCCTCCCAAAGTGCTGGGATTAGAGGCGTGAATCTACCATGCCTAGCCCTCAATATTCTTTTTAATAGCTACATAGAATTCTATAAGAGAGATGTACCACATTTTAGTTAACGGCTCTCCTCCTTAGGACATTTAAGCTACTAACTTATGTTTTTCAATTCACATTTCTATGCTTTAATTTTTTCCATAAAATATGGAATAAAAAGGTTAAAAACAAACAAAACTACCATCTCTCAAGAGCCGGCAGTGCAGTCTTCCTAACACATTGAAGGTGCCACTGTCCCTGGCACCTCCAATCTCAGCCACATCCTCCCATGGCTTTTCCTCTGCATGCAAGTCATGTACAACAGTTGTTTAACACCCTTCACCTGTGAATCCTGAGAGTATTTGACCCATTGCACCCCATCCTATCATTGGTCAAAAGGCTAATAATAATCACACCACAGGGTTACTGTATGAGGAGAAGAAGGCTGAGGTAACAGGCGGCCCAAGAAAACTGGAAACTGTAGAGGGAAGAGTACAAATCTCCTTTCTTCTCCTTCCTCTTCTGAGTCAGTCTCACACTGTCACCCAGACAAAGTGCAATGGCATAATCACCACAACCTCGACCTCCTGCGCTCAGGTGATCCTCCCTTTTCAGCCTCCCCAGTAGCTGGGATAACAGGAGCATGCCTGGCTATTTTTAAAAAGTTTTTTGTAGAGATGAGGTCTCACTATGCCACCCAGGCTGATCTCAAACTTCTGGGCTAAAGCAGAAGCCCTCCCTTCTCAGCCTCCTGCCTTGGCCTCCCAAAGTGGGGGATTGCAGGCATGAGCCACCACGCCTGGACCCGAATCGCCTTTATCTCACTTCTCAGATTTTAAATGTCAAGGTATGTGAGAATCACAATCACCTTGTTTTGATCCTGTCCTTGTGACTTCACCAAGAAGGCCCTGGAAATATTCAGAAAAGTAATACCAAAGGACATTTAATCTCCAGTAAATACAGAGTATACAACCTAGGAAAAAGTACAACCTCTCAGAACTGTAGCCTAACGTTAGGCTTGATGAAACTGCTGGGGCATGAATCCAAGGTTGCTGCACATTGATCATACCTGTTGAAGCTTTGGTGTTGTGCACTATAGGTCTCATGGGCCTGCTTTGATAGTGTAGACTACATGCACTTATTCATTCAGTTAGCCAATTCTGCTTACTTACCTTACTAAGACTTCAAAGGGGTTTTTTGCTGGGCACAGTGCTCATGTCTGTAATCCTAGCACTTTGGGTGGTGGAGGTGACAGGATTGCCTGAGCCCAAGGGTTCGAGACCAACTTGGGCAACTTGGTGAGACCTTATCTCTACAATAAATAAAAAAATTAGCAGGACATGGTAGCGCACACCTGTAGTTTCACTACTCAGGAGGCTGAGGTGGAAGGAACGCCTGAGCCCAGCAGGTCAAAGCTGGGTGACCGAGTAAGACTCTGACACACACACACACACACACACACACACACACACACACACACACACACACACAAATGGGAGTGGGGGGAGGGCATTTTTCTACCAGAATGGACATAATTTAAGTAGGATGGTTGACTTTTAGGAAGGCATAACACTATATATCTATATATACAGGCCTCAAGAAAGACTCATGCTGCTTCTGTTACTGGCTTCATTTAAGAAATATTTATTGAATACCTCTTTGTCTCTGGCGTACACTTTTATTAGATTACCTTGCACCCTAATTCAAATGTCACCTCCCTGTCAAGTTTTCCCAAAGCTCCCAGGCAAAATGAGTTTTTTTAAACTATAAATAAATTTACTTATTTACTCATTTATAGTTTATGTTTCCTTGTGCCAAAAAAAAAAAAGAATTCAGACCAATGTTACATACCATTATAAAGAAATGATTTTGTGACTGGAAGAGCTTTTTTTATAACACTAATATCAGCATAATAAAAGTCACTATCTGTCTCCCCAAGTGGGTCACAAACTTTATGAGGGGAGATTGTATTTTGTTCATCCTTAAATCCCAATGCATGTAGGTGTTCAGAAAATGAATCCAGACACACATATATTTGTAAACACCAAGTGAATGTTATTCCTAAAAGTAGTACCTTGGGACAGAGTGCAGTTTTCAATAATGCTGACACTACAAAAAGTTCCTTCAAAATTTGAAATTATCTTCAGAACAAGTCTCAAAAGCGCATAAGAGAACAAGAGAGATTATTTTAACTTGCTTTTCATTTCCCCCCAAAACACTTTATTCTCCAAAACTGATTATAAATGTATTTAGACATTTCCAAAAGTCAAAGTCCTCCTCAATGGAGGAGGTATCAATCTTATTGTTTAAAAGGCATAAAATATGTAAACATCTTACTCTTGTCCTGCCACAGCGATTCCATTGCCATGCCTCCCCGCACCTGTGCCCCCAAACCACTTTGATTTAGAGATTTCAGTTCAAACCGCAACTCTGTCACTTGTTATCTATTTAAATGTGGGCAAATTATCTGAGCTCTTTCTTTTTTTTTTTTGAGTTGGAGTCTCACTCTGTCGCCCAGAATGGAGTGCAGTGGCCGCTCCCGGCCACCGCAGCCTCGACCTGCTGGGCTCCGGCGATCCTTCCGCCTCAGCCTTCCGAGTAGCCAGAATTACAGACGCGCGCTACCACGCCCGGCTGATTTTTTGATTTATTGTAGAGATGAGGTCTCGCCGCGGGTCTCAAACCCGCGGGCTCAGGCAATCCACTCACCTCAGCCTCCCAAAGGCGCGGGATTACAGGCTGAGCCACCGAGCCCGGCTGAGCTCTTTCTTTGAGACTCACTTTCCTAATCTGTGAAATAGTGATCGTAGGAGTCAATGTATTTAGATCACTGTGCTAAGTATTTTAAATAATTAGTTAATTGATTTTAATTGACAATTAAAATGTTTCTTATTAATTTTACATATATATATATATATATATATATTTTTTTTTTTTTTAAGTTGGAGTCTCACTCACTCTGTCGCCCAGGCTAGAGTGCAGTGGCATGCTCATGGTCCCTGCAGCCTAAATCTGCTGGGCTCAGAAGATCCTTTCACCTCAGTCTTCCAAGTAGCTGAAAATACAGGTGCATGCCACCATGACTGGCTAATATTTTGATTTATTGTAGAGATAAGGTCTTGCCAAGTTGCTCAAGCTGGTCTTAAACCCTTGGGTTTAAGTCCAGTTATCTTGTCTCCACCTCCCAAAGTGCTGGGATTACAGGTGTGAGCCACCATGCCTGACTATTATTAGTAATATCTTTGATTGACAAATTATGATTGTATGCACTTATGGGTACAATGTGATGTTTCACTGTATGAATACAATGTGGCATGATTAAATCAAACTAATTAACATATCATTTTTTGAAGGTGAGATATTTTAAATTTACTCTCTTTAATTACTTTGAAATATACAATACATTATTATTGACTATAGCCAGCAGTGCAATAGATGGTAAAACCTATTCTCTCTGTCTTTCTGAAACGTTGCACCCTTTGATCAACAAATGTCCCTTCCCTCCTTTCTCCCAACCCCAGAGTCTGGTAACCACCATTCCACTCTCTAGTTCTAATTTTTTTTTTACTTTTTTTAGATTCCACATGAGTGAGATCATGTGGTATTTGTCTTTCTGTGCCTGGCTTATCTCACTTAGCATAATGTCCTCCAGATTCATCCACGTTATCACAAATGACAGGATTTCTCCCCTTTTGGCTGAGTAGTTTTCCATGGTGTATATAAATATACCATATTTTCTTTATCTGTTCATCCACCAATAAACACTTAGGTTGATTCCATATTTGGAATTGTGAGTAGGGCAGCAGTGAACACAGGAGCACAAACATCCCTTCAACGTAGTGATTTCCTTTCCTCTGGGTGTATACCCAGGAATGGAATTACTGTATCCTATGATAGCTCTATTTTAGTTTTTTTGAGGAACCTCTCTACTATTTTCCATAATGGCTGGAAATTAACTTACATTCCCACTGACAGTATACAAGAGTTTCCTTTTCTGTATTCACATCTTTGCCAACACTTACCTTTCCTCTTCTTGATAAAAGCCATTCTAACAGCTAGGAGGTGATATCCCATTGTGATTCTAATTTGCGTTTTCCTGATGATTAGTGGTGCTGAGACTTTTTTCATGCATCTGTTGGCCATGTGTCTGTCTTGTTTCGAGAAGTGTCTGTTCAGATTCTTTGCCCATTTTTTGATGAGGTGATTTGTTTTCTTGCTATTGAGTTGTTACATTCCACGTTCCTTGTGTGTTTAGGATATTAACCCCTTATCAAGATGCATGGTTTGCGAATCTTTTCTCCTGTTCCACGGGCTATCTCTTCTCCGTACTGATTCTTTCCTTTAATGTGCAGAACTATCACATTGCTGCCATCACATTTCTCTACTTTTGCTTTTGTTGCCTGGGTTTTCGGAGTCATATCCAAAAAGTTATTGCTCAGACAGACATAAACATTTTATGATACTAACTCAATTAATGCTTTAGCCATGGTCTTATGTAGATATGTGCCTGTGCATTCTACATCCTATTTTACCCTAAGTTCTCACTTCTTCATGGCATTTATGCAAAATGACATGACATGAGGTGATAATCTGCTTTTTCTCCCAACACCTACTGACTCATTCTTTTGGCATCTGATATGGGTTGAGTTGTGTCTCCTTAAAATTCACATGTTGAGATCCTAACCATTTTACCTCAGAATGTGTATTTAGAGGTCTTTTAAAAAGAAATTAAATTAAAATGCAGAGAGGGAAGCTTTAATCCAAAGACAGGTACCCTTGTAAGAAGAGAAAATCTGGATACAGACACATATGGGGGAAGACCACAGGGAGAAGATAGGCATATACAAGTCAAGGAGAGTTGCCTCAGAAAGAGCCAACGCTGCTGACACCTTGATCTCAGACTTCAAGCTTCTAGACTGTGGTAAAAATAAATGTCTGTATTTTAAGTCACTCCATCCCTGGTATTTGTTATGGGAACCTTGGTGCTATGGTTTGAATGTGTCCCCCGAAATTTGTTGGTTGGACACTTAATCCCCAATGCAATAGGGTTGAGAGGAAAAACCTTTAAGAGATCATTTAAGAGGCTCTGTCCTCATGAATGAATTAGTGCCACTATCCAGGAGTGGGTTAGTTATTGAGGGAGTGGGTTCCTGATAAAAGGATGAGCTTGGCCCTCTTCCTGCTATTTCTCAAGTGCTCTCTAGCCTTGTTATGCCTTCTGCCGTGTTAAGATATAGCAAGAAGGCCCTTACAAGATGCTGCACCCCAACCTTAGACTTCCCAACCTATAGAAGTGTAAGAAATAAGTCTCTGGCCTTGATAAATCACCCAGTCTCAAGTATTCTAACAGACCAAAACAGACTAAGACATGTAGAAAACAAAGACAGCATCTCCTAGTCAAATTTCAAGGAAAGAAAATCTGACGGGTCCAAATTAATGGTCATGGTCGCTGGTGGGTGAGGCTCTCAGAGCGGGCAACCCTATCATCTGACCTATAGATGAGTTCATTTGATCAGGTGCCCAATCCTTGGCCAATCAGCTTTGACCAGGGGAAAGGGAGGAGAGGGGAAGGGGCTCATGTTGACACCGTGGCAATTTATATTCAGGACAGCACCCTTGTCAAGGTGGTGTAAACTTACAACACCTTAGATTACAAAGAGGCTGTGGGCTTGGGCTTCTGCCTGTATTTGGAGTTTCTTTCTAAGAACTAAGGCAGAGATGCTAAAACACACCAGGGTGACCTCCTGTCACTTGTTCACTGCTATGTTTCAAGCCCCTAGAAGTGACTGGCACCTGGTAAGCACTCAAATAGCATATGTTAAATAATGGATGACTAGAGCCCTTCCTAAAAGAGGCAGTTCCAAGTATAAGCAACCTTGAACTAGTCTCTCTATGACTTTGGTCAGGAAAGACATCCGCTGCCACGAAACATACCCAAGGAATGTTTTGCCCTTAGCAGAGTCCTCTCAGTTTCTCTCTTTGCACATGGAATGAGAAAATCCTGGATGAGAGTGCTGACAAGGAGACTTAGAGAGGAGGCCGGAGCTCCCTCTAGGGGCCAAAATGAAGCATCCTCAGAAACTAGCCCTGGCTCTGAAGGTACTCTACTTAAGAAGTTTTTTTGACGACATCACGGGAACAATCTCACAGTTACAGATGAAACGCTTTTTTGATTACACAGTCATCCTGCACATATTAAGTGATTATTACATACCAGGCACTGTGTAAGTTACAAGTGTTGGAACATTGAGACTGAAATTACCTTTTTTTCCTTTTTTTGAGTTGGGGGTCCCATTCTGTTGCCCAGGCTAGAGTGTAGTGATGTGATCATGGCTCACTACAGCCTCGACCTCCTGGGCTCAGGAAATCCTCAGTTTCCTGAGTAGCTGGGACTATAGGCGAGTGCCCCCACTCTTGGCTTTTGATTTTTTTATAGAGATGAAGTCTCATTATGTTGCTCACTCTAGTCTTGAGAATGTCTAGGCTCAAGTGATCCTCCTGCCTCAGCCTTCTAAAGCGCTGAAATTACAGGTGTGAGCCACTGCACATGGCTGTACATTATATTTTTTATAGTATGTTAGAATCAAATTGAACCTCAAAAGGTATCTAGTTCCACCACTGAGAAATTTCTGAAATCTTCAAATTACATAAACACTTTTAACAATCAAGATCCCAGCAGATATTTTTGTTTTTGCATTTTTTTTTTTTTTTTTTTTTTTTTTTTGAGTTGGAGTCTCACTCTGTCGCCCAGACTGGAGTACAGTGGCTGCTCCTGGCCACCGCAGCCTCGACCCACTGGGCTCCGGCGATCCTTCCACCTCAGCCTTCCAAGTAGCCGGAATTACAGGCATGCGCTACCACACCTGGTTGATGTTTTTGATTTATTGTAGAGATGAGGTCTCGCTGCCCAGGCAGATCTCAAACCCGCGGGCTCAGGCAATCCACTCACCTCAGCCGCCCAAAGGCGCGGGATTACAGGCTGAGCTCACCGAGCCCGGCTGTTTTTGCATTGTTAATACATACATGTGTAAGTTCTTTGCAATCAGCTTTCTTAGGTAGCCAGGGCAGAAAGTGCTAATTTTCAAGTGTCTTCTCTAAAATGTAATTCTACAGAAAAAGCAAACACATTTATCATGGTCCTCCTCAAATGTGTGCCCATCTTCTTTTTTTTTTATGGTATGCAACATGATAGGGTTTTCAATTTAATTTAATTTTATTAGAGAGATGTGGGGTACAAGTAAGGATTAATTACACAAGTAGGCTGTATGCAGATGAAGTCTGGGCCTCCAACTGGCCCTCACTTCCCCTGGTAAAGGACCAGGCACTCTTTGTGTTGTTATGTCCTCCCCTTCCCTTTCTCCTTCCCCTGGCAGTGTCCAGCAACTGCTGCTCCCTCCCTTGTGCTAATATGACTAAAGTTCAAGTCCCGTTTATGGGTGAGAACATGCAGTATTCAGTTCTTTGCTTCTGTGACAGATCACTAAGTGTGAAGGTCTCCAACTCCATCCAATTTGCTGCAAAGTCCATGATTCTGTTCTTCTCTATGGCTGCATAATACTTCATCATGAATCTATACCACATTTTCTTTATCCAGTCCACTTTCATTGAGCAATATGTTTGTACATGTTTTTGACAATGTGAATAGTGCGGCAATAAGCATGCGTGTGCAGGTGTCTTTTTTGTAGGATGATTTATGTTCCTCTGGGTATATTCCCAGGAGAGGGATTGCTGGATTGTATGGAAGATCAATTTTTAGTTCTTTTAGGAATCACCACACTGCTTTCCATAGAGGTTGAACTTGCTTGCACTTCCATCAACAGTGTAGAAGTGTACTCTTTTCTCTACACTCATGCCACCATATGTTGTTTTTTTGACTTTTTAAAAATATATATTTTATTTTAAAGATGTGTAGTACAATTCAGGATTAGGTATGCAAGTGGACATCATACAGGTAAAGCTTGGGCCTCCCTTTGGTCCCCACTTTGCCTGGTTTGAGTTCAGTACCCTTATTGATATTGTGACCGCCTCCCCAAGCCCAGCAGTATCCCACTACTGCCAATCCCTTTTTTATAGTATTATGGTAAATGTTCAGGGTATGCTTATGAGTTCTGACTTCTTAGTAATAGCCATCTTTAGCAGAGTTAGTAGTATCTCATTGCAGTTTTGATTTGCATTTCTCTCATGATCAAATCTAAATGAATCAAAGACCTAAATGTAAAACCTCAAACTATAAGAATCCTAGAAGACAGTATAGGAAGCATTCTTATGCACATCGAATTTAAAACGGATTCTTGACCAAATCCCCAATATCAAATGCCATAAAAGCTAAGATAGACAAGTGGGACCTCATCAAACTGAAAAGCCTTTGCACAGCAAAATAAACCATCAAGAGAATGGAGAAACAACACACAGAACAGAAAAAAATTTGCAAATTATGTATGTTGAAAAGGAATAACATCTAGGATCTACAAGGAACTCAAATGAACTGAAAGAAAAAAAACAACCCTATTAAAAAGTGGGCAAGGAGCCAGGCTCGGTGGCTCAGCCTGTAATCCCACGCCTTGGGAGGCTGAGGTGAGTGGATTGCCTGAGCGCGGGTTCGAGACCCGCCTGGGCAACTTGGTGAGACCTCATCTCTACAATAAATCAAAAAAATTAGCCGGGTGTGGCAGCGCGCGCCTGTAGTTCCAGATACTTGGAAGGCTGAGGCAGAAGGATCGCTGGAGCCCAGCAGGTTGAGGCTGCGGTGGCCAGGAGCAGCCACTGCACTCCAGTCTGGGCGACAGAGTGAGACTCTAACTCAAAAAAAAGTGGGCAAGGTACATGAACAGTCACTTCTCAAAAGATGATATAGCCGGGCTTGGTGGCTCAGTCTGCAATCCCAGCACTTTGTGAGGCTGAAGTGAGTGAATTACCTGAGCCTGTGGGTTCGAGACCCACCCAGGGAACTTGGCGAGACCTCATCTCTACAATAAAGTAAAAAATTAGCCAGGCGTGGTAGCGCACGCCTGTAGTTCTAGCTACTTGGAAGGCTGAGGCAGAAAGATTGCCAAAACCCAGCAGGTCGAGGCTGCGGTGGCTGGGAGCGTGCCACTGCACTCCAGTCTGGGTGACAGAGTGAGACTCCAACTCAAAAAAAAGAAAAAAAAAATGACATACAAGAAGTCACATAAAAATGTGGTCCCCCATGAAAAAATGCTAACCTGTCTGCCCATTTTCTGTTCATTGCTCCTGGAGACCAAAGTCAGACAAAGGGAGTGAGAAAAGTAAGCAGCACACATACCAGCTGTAGCCATTTATATCTTACATGCCAGCTTCCACTCTCCCTTCTTCTGATGGTATCCAGTTTTTTCCTTGGGAAACACCTCTTACCCATTCTCTACTCACATGGTTCAAGTGAAGTTCGCTCCACTACCAGAGCTGGGCATGCGAGTCTGAACTTGCCAGACATACTGATGACCTCCACAACTGGTACAGGATGTGCACATTCTTGGAGACTTGCTGGGACAAGAGAGAGATGAGCTTTTTTCTGTTGGGTCTTTAAACTACAACCTCTGGGAGGCCACCAACTGGAGACCATCAACAGAGAATAAAACCAGAATGAAGAAAAGCAGATGTGAGAAATGGATCTGGAGAGTAGTCTGAATGAAATCAAACACATGGATCCAACTGCGACTGGAGCTAAACCTATCCTAGGACCATTAGTTTATGCAGCCCATTAAAATCTACTTTTTAGAAGCCAACTTTCTGTCACTTGCACCCATAAGTGTCTTGACTGATGCAGTTTCCATTCTTCACCAGCTCCTATTCTGTGGCTTGCTCCTGTACTGGGTCCTAGTCACCTAAACCCAGCCCATTCGTTTTCAACCTAAACTCACATTATCACCAGGGTAATGGGATGCTTCTAAGCACATATTCTTGTTTATAATATGATCACTATCTTGGAAAGTAAATCCAATTAGTAAATGTATGGTTAGCTGAATAAACTTCACTTCTGCTAACTAGATGTTTTGTGGGCAAAGCAAATGACAGACTAACCTGACCTGAAATTCAATTTGACTTCTCAGTAAATGGTAGATAGAGCATGATAAGATACATAAATAGAATGGTTGCTATGAATGTGTGTGTGAGAGAGAGAGAGAGAATTTTAAAATGTTAAATTTGCAGTGTGATCAAGAATATCCAAGAATAATTGGATTTGGACTCAGGATAGGTCAGAATAGGTCACAAAGATGTTAGATTCCTTCTTTGATAACATGAAAGATCTCTAGACATTTTGGAGAGAAATAAAGAAATTAGTCATTGAAAGAATTTCCAAAATAACTACAGAAGCTGATTATCACAAAAACCCTAGTATGTTTGCCTTTCTTCAACAAACATGTGTTCTGTGTTTACGCATACTAGGGACAGTGCTTAGGCAACAGAGATTCAGGAGTGAACAGAGCAGAGAAAATGTCTGACAAAATCTCACAAAATCCTTCAAAATCACAGCCATAATTCAAAAAATAAAATTACGGGCTGCAGACACCATCAGAAGAAAATAGTAGCAAAGGCACTTCCACACTTGGGCACTTCCCAACTTTCCCAGGTCCCACTAGGGCTGTGGAAATGCTAGTTCTCTGCCAACCCAGGATCAGGCTCTGTGGCTGCCGTGAGAAGAATTCCAGGAAGCAACTCAGAAATGAAGAAAGTGAAGCTAAATTAAACTAAAATTTCTAGAAACCTCAGGAAGTAAAGAAGGAAAACTCAGCCACAGAACCAGAAGAATCATCAGACTAGTTTAGTAACTCTTGGAGTGGTCAGGAAGTCAAGAGCTTCCTAGAAGAATGAGGAGCTTTTGACCTTGAAGAATTGTGGAAGAAGAATCACGAATGGTTGAAAGCAATTGCCCAGCGTCTCAAGAAGAGGGGCTTTAAGAGGAGCTGGCAGAAGTGTCTGCTGATGGTCAAGAGTGCAAGACTTCCATCAGACTACTCAGGAGGCCAGCCAGAGATCGAGGAACCAGTCCTGTCCTCATGGGGAGATCTCATGCAGGATTCTGCTCCCTGTGCAGACATCATCATACTCCCCCTCCTGAGTTCCAGCCATCCCCATCCACCTTGAATGACTGCTATGGGCTCCTCACCCCCAGAGCCATGTGTAGAGTCCTCAGGTGCCCAGATGGGAACCCTGGAACATGAACCCTCCATGATCAACTTCATGCCTGTCTCCTAACTTTTCCTCAGTAGAGTTGTCACCCTCTGGTTTAGATTCCAGAGATTTGGATCCATATCCTGAGTTTGGAGACAGTTAGAACCTGGGTCCTGATGATCTACAATGACCCCAATGCAATTGAGAATAAAATGTGAAGTAAATGAAAAAAAAAAAAAGCATTAGTCTGGGCACAGTGGCTCACATCTGTAATCCCAGCACTTTGGGAGGCAGAGGCGAGAGGATTGCCTGAATGCAGGAGTTCGAGGTCAACCTGGGCAATGTGGTGAGACTTGCTACTGTAACAGCTCTTAAGATGTTTATACATTTTTTTTAGGCACCCGTGGTGTGATTTTCTTAGGAGTGCAGTTGCTCTTAGAGTTATTTTTGCCATAATCCACATAAATTTACAAGAATGTAGTTTTCTTCTCTTTTTTCAGTTATGTGGTATGATTTGAAATACTTGAAAAATTCTGGTCTTTCCCCAAAAATGTGCTCTATCCGTGACCTTCCCAGTTTTAACTGACGACAACTGCACCCTTCCAATTGCTCAAACCAAAAACTTTATTTTTAAATTGTTCTTAAATTTTAGTTTAGATTCAAGGGGTACATATGCAGGATTGATATATGGACACATTGCGTGATGGAAGATTTGGGCTTCTCTTGAACCTGTCGCCCAGGCAGGTAAGCACAGCACTCATTGGGTAATTTTTCAGCCCTTACCCTCCTGCCTTCCTCCCTCCCCACTTTGGGAGTCCTCATTGTCTTTTGTTCCCATCCTTATACCTTAAACCAGTGTTTAGCTCCCACATATAAGGGAGAACACGTGGTATACGATTTTCTGTTGCTGCGTTAATTTGCTTAGAATAATTTGATGCAACCATGATGCTGAAAAAGACATTTCATTCTTTTTTATGGTTGTTTAGTATTCCATGGTGTATATGTGCCACATTGTCATTACCAGCCCACCAATGATGGGTACCTAGGTTGGTCCCATGTTTTTGCTGTTGTGGGTAGTGCTCCAACAAACAAACAAAGACAGGTGTTTTTTTGGTAGAATGATTTATGCTTCTTTGGGTAGGTACCCAGGAGTGGGATTGCTAGCTGAATGATAGATTTATTTTTAGTTCTTTGAGAAATCTCCAAACTGCTTTCCACAGGAGCTGTACTATCTTACATTCCTACAAACAGTGAATGAGCATGTCCTTTTCTCTGCAAACTCACCATCTGTTTTTTGTTTGTTTGATTTTTACTTTTTGATAGTAGCCATTCTAACTGAGTGCAGTGGCTCATACCTGTAATCCCAGCACTTTGGGAAGCCGAGGCAAGAGGATTGCCAGAGCCCAAGGGTTCGAGACCAGCCTGGGTAACTTGGCAAGACCTTGTCTCTACAATAAATAAAGAAATTAGCTGAGCATGGTGGCGTGTGCCTGTAATTCCAGCTACTTGGAAGGTTGGGGCAGAGGGATCACCTGAGTACAAGAGGTCAAGGCTGCGGTAGATGTGAACGTGCCACTGCACTCCAACCTGGGTGGCAGAATGAGATTCTGATTCAAAAAAAAAAAATAGCCACTCTGGTGTGAGATGTTATCTCATTGTGGTTTCAATTTGCATCTCTTTGTTGGTTAGTGATGATGAGCACTTTTTCATGTTTGGCCACTTGAATATCTTCCTTTTAGAAGAGTCTGTTAATGTCCTTTGCACACTTGTTAATAAGGTTGTTTGTTTGTTTTCCTGTCAACTCATTTAAGTTCTTTATAGACTCTGGATATTAGTCCTTTTTTGGATGTATAGTTTGCAAATACTTTCCTTAATTCTGTAGGTTGTCTATTTACTTTGATCATGATTTCATTTGCTGTGCAGAATCTCTTTCATTTAATTAGGTCCCACTTGCAGATTTTTGTTTTTGCAGCATTGGCTCTTGAGGACTGAGTCATGAATTCATTGTGTAGGCTGATGTTCTAAAGAGTGTTTCCTAGGCTTTCTTCTATGATTTTTATAGTTTGAAGTATTATATGTAAGTCATGAATCCCTCTTGAGTTAATTTTTTGTATGGTGAAAGGAAGGGGTCCAGCTTCACTCTTCTGTATATGATTAGCTAGTTTTCCCAGCACCACTTATTAAATAGGGTGTCCTTTCCTAAGCGTTTATTTCTGCTGACCTTGTCAAAGATCAATTGGTTGTAGGTCAGTGGTTTTACTTCTGGGTTCTCAGTTCTGTTCCATTGGTCTGTGTCTACTTTTATACCAGTACTGTGCCTTTTAGTTACTATAGCCTTATAGCAGAGTTTGAAGTCTAGCAATATGATGCCTCCAGCTGTGTTCTTTTTGCTTAGGATTACTTGGGCAGTTTTGGCTCTTTTCTTTGTTTCCATATGAATTTAAGTATTGTTTTTGCTTGATCTGTGAAAAAAATGCTGGTAATTTGACAGGGATTGCATTCAATATATAGATTACTTTGGGCAGCATGTGTTCTTGATTTGGTTCTCAGCTTGAATGTTGTAGGTGTATAGAAATACTACTGATTTTTTTTTTCTTGAGTTGGAGTCTCACTCTGTCACCCAGACTAGAGTACAGTGGCATGCTCCCAGCCACCACAGCCTCGACCTCCTGGGCTCCAGCGATCCTTCCGCCTCAGCCTTCCAAGTAGCTGGAACTACAAGCACGTGCTACCACACCCAGCTAAATTTTTGTTTATTGTAGAGACGAGGTCTTGCCAAGTTGCCTCGGCTGGTCTTGAACCCACGAGTTCAGGCAATCCACTCACCTCAGTCTCCCAAAATGCTGGAATTACAGGCTAAGCCACCTAGCCCAGCCAATACTAATTTTTGAGCATGGTTTTGTATTCCAAGACTTTAGAAGTCATTCCTTAGTGCTAAGAGTATTTTGGCAGAATCTTTAGGTTTCTAGATATAGAATCATATCATCTGAAAGAGAGATGATTTAACTTCCTCTTTTCCTGTTTGGATACCTTTTATTTCTTTCTTTCGCCAGAATGCTCTGGCTAGGAATTTCAGTACTGTGTTGAAGAGGAGTGGTACCAAAAACCTTAGAGTCATCTTTAACTCTTCGCTTTCCTTTCCACTCTGTTAGTAAGTTAAATCATATCCCTTAAAGACATTTGTTGAAGTTCTAACCCCTGGTGCCTCAGAATGTGACAGTATTTAGAAGAAACGAGAAAAGATTTCCCTACAGGATTGGAGAGAGCATGGCTCTGCCAACACCTTGATTTCTAACTTCCGGTAGGGTCATCACAGATGGACTTAGTTAAGTTAGGCTGTGATCATACTGGAGTAGAGTGGGCCTCTAGCCCAATATGACTGATGTCCTTATAAGCAGTGGAAAAGGGACACAGAGACATAGACACATCCAGGGATACTACTATGTAACTCCAGAGGCAGAGACTGAAGTATTGCTGTAACAAGTCAAGGAACTGCAACACATACAGAGGAATGCCAAGGAACACTGGCCACCACCAGAAGCTAGGAAGTGGCAAGGAAGGATTCTCCCCTACAGGTTTAGCGAGAGCATGGCTCTGTCTTGATTCCAGACTTCCAACTTCTAGAACTGTGAGACAATAAATTTCCTTTTTAAACCATTCATTTTTCAGTATTTTTAATGACAACTCTAGGAAACAAATACAATCCTCCAAACTACTGGTAAACAAGTCTTGTTGGCACTACCTTGGATGTATATCCAGAATAAGACAACTTCACACTGTGTCCACTCACCCACTTGTAATGACCTCCACACTGCACACTGGTCTCCTAACTCCACTTGTGTCCCCAGCAAGAGTCTACTTTTAGCATGAAAGCCAGAGTGATAACATCTGAGTCAGATTGTGTCACTTTCTGCTTTGCCTGCAATGGTTCTCCATTTCACTCTGAGTAAAATCTAGAGACCTCACAATGTCTTATGTGGTCACTCCTCCCTTCGCTAAAGCACCAATCTCTATCCTGTAGCCTCCACTTCTACCTAGAGTCAGCCTCTCTCATTCTCTCTCTCTCCCCTCTTCCCCCCGCCCCATTTAGCCACAATGACCTCTCAACAGTTCCTCAGAGCCTTTGCATTGAATGTTCCCTCAGCCTAGAGCACCCTTGCCCTAGATATCCAGGTATCTTGCTCCCTCGCAACCATTTCTGCTGAAATGTCATCTTCTCAAAACAGTGTACCTTGATATTTAATAGCACAAGCTTTCTACACTCTCAGTCTCCCTTTCCTTGTCTACTTACATTTTCTTCATGGTATTTATATTATATAACCTAGTTATTAAATGTGTTTATTGTCCATCTTCTGTCTCCCCTTCTCCAAAAGAACTTAAAAGTTCCACATAAGCCAGGCTCGGTGGCTCAGGCTGTAATCCCGCACCTTTGGGAGGCTGAGGTGAGTGG
>NW_007249816.1:504291-541321 GCF_000164805.1 Carlito syrichta | reverse complement strand
CTACAATAAATCAAAAAATCAGCCAGGCATGGTAGCGCATGCCTGTAATTCCAGCTACTTGGAAGCAGAGGCGGAAGGATCACCGGAGCCAAGCAGGTGGAGGCTGCAGTGGCCAGGAGTGGTCACTGCACTCCAGTCTGGGTGACAGAGTGAGAGTCCAACTCAAAATAAATAAATAAATAAATAAAATAAAAGTCCCACATACGTAGTAGTAATCATTGTACTTTTTGTTCCCTATCATATCCCAAGCATCTATACAATAGTTCCTCGGTAAATATCTGTTGGATAAACGTCAAAGGATGACATCAGTCCCAAGCCCAGGACACTCTGAACTGCCCTTGTCAGTGGTGTGCCAGTGCCTGTGACACCTGTGACTGCAGAAGTTGACTGTGGTCACCTCCCTCTAGCTCTGTGTTCAGTGACTTCACACCAGTAGTTTGGGGTCAGCCATTATGGGACTGTTGACACTACAGAAACTGGCAAGTCCCACAAATCGGTGTTTGTTTTTCTTCAGAAGACCTGACTGCTAAACATTTACCTACATACTACTGTTGCTTAACATTGTGACAAATGTTACAGGAATATCTGTTTCATCTGTCAAGCCAACTGATAAATCAGAGCTTAGCTCACTTAGCTCCTCAGAAGCTAATTGCCACTGAAAATAAAGTCAATGCTCTTGTCTGTGTTGATGTAGCAGTGTTTATCTGTTATAATCACTGTCGAAAATATCAGAGATAAAATATTGTCACGATCAAACAATGCATTAGGGTCTCCCACGAAGTCTATATTGAGACCTCAAATAAATATGGATGGCTCTTCATTGAAATAGTCACTCAGTATAACTCTGCTGCTGAATCTAATAACATATTCACTGTATTAGACTGTGGTTTAGTTGAACAAACTAAACTTTAGGTTTGCAAAACCCACACACTGTGATAAAAAATGAAGATAAAAGATTAAAAAGACGTGGCCTTTGCCGTCAAGGTGTTCACAGTCTACTGGAGAGAATAACATAAGTATCATTCGCTAGGAACTAAAGAAGAGATATACAGCATGCTTCAAGATAGACGTACAAATAATCAAGAAGATTTATGGTTGCAATTTCTTGTTTTTTTGTGTTTAGCAACGTAATACAGTAAGCCATAAGCCTGCTGCTGACGATTTGGATATAATACAAACAGTCACTTGAGCCTGTTTTATGCCCACCCTCAGCGGGACCAGACTCATGTTCATATCTTCTTGGTGGTGATAAAGAATGGAGGGGAGTAGGGGAAGGCCGGGAAGGGGAGCCCCCACCCCCCTCAGTCCCAGGTGGTGAAGAGGTAGAGTCTCTTGACCCTCCTCCATGTTTCAGGAACAGACCAAAGCAGCAAGCGTCAACAACCTGGAGATCCCTGGAAGTCCCAACCAGAAACAGAGTGAGGGTGGCCAGGTGCTTCAGTTTGCTTGGGACTACTTGGTCTGCACTTGTCTGGTTTAGTATTTGTACTGGACAAAAAGTCCAGTTTAGATGATAAATAAGTGTGGGGAGCAATGTTAAGACAGAGCAGACACATGCCTTCAGGTGGAGCCTGGGATTCCAAGCCTGGTCATTACTCTCATTTCACACTAACATCACACCGTGTTTGATACCATTTTATACCAATCCAAACCCTGCCTGTTGAGGAAGCTTGGAACATATAATAGATGGCTTTTGTGATTCCTTTGCTGTTTCCTCTGTCCACCTCTCCCACTGAGGAAGCCTGGGTGGCAGTGAAAGCAGAGACCCATGTCTTTTTTTTTGAGGTGGGAGCTCACTCTGGGGCCCAGGCTGAAGTGCAGTGGCACGATCATGGCTATCATAACCTCAACCTGTTGAGCTCAGGCAATCCTCCCGTCTCAGCCTTCCAAGGAGCTGAAACTACAGTTACATACCACACCCAGCTAATTGTTTATTTATTTATTTATTTATTTATTTATTTATTTATTGTAGAGGCGAGGTCTTGCTATGTTGCCCAGGCTGGACTCAAATCCCTGGGCTCAGGCAATCCTCTTGCCTTGCCCTTCCAAAGTGCTAGGATAGGCGTGAGCCACCGTGTCAGGCCAGAGACCCATGTCTCGAGTTGCGAGAGGGCAATGATTCATCTTGTCTCCTATCAGAACAGAACACTTACTCTTGCATAATTTTCTCATGTCATTTTCATGGTTCCAGGATGTGAAATTTTGCATTCCTCAAACAATTTCTTCCATTGCCTCAACACCTGAAGTCAGGATCAGATAATGCAGAGAAAGGCATTTTCCCAAACAGGACAATCTGTTTCACATCATGCACATGCAGAGGTTGGACTAGAGTACAAAATGTAGGGTGATTAATTCTTGAAGCTAGATTTCATTCCACGCTACACATGAACCATTGATTACAGAAATAACTGACTTCACTGTTTTCTTAGTTTTAAAAAAGTTTCATTTATCAATTTAAACCATTATCACTTTTCCCTTCTGAGTTGTCTCAGATTTGTGTAACTTTTTTTATTTTTATTTTTTGGAGGGAGAGTATTTGGTTTTTAAAAAAAAAAAAAAAAAAGGAGTCTGGGCACGGTGGCTCAAGCCTATAATTCCAGTACTTTGGGAGGCCAAGGCAAGAGGAATGCCTGAGCCCAAGGGTTGAGACCAACTTGGGCAACCTGGCAAGATTTCGTCTCTACAATAAATCAAAAAAATTTAGCTGTATGTGGTAGCATGCTCCTGTAGTTCCAACTACTTGGAAGGCTGAGGCAAAAGGATTACGTGAGCCCAGTAGGTTGGGGCTACAGTGGCCATGAGCATGCCACTGCACTCCAGCCTGGGTGACAGAGTGAGACCCCCCACTCAAAAAAAAAAAAAAAAAGGGAGGGCTGGGAGGGGTGTAAGGTAACATTTTGAAGGGATGGAAATATTCCTTATCTTGTTATAGTGGTGTTTGTAGAATTGTATACCTTGCCAAATTTCACAGGACTATACATCTAAAAAGGGTAAATTTTACTGAATGTATATTATACCTTAATAAACCTGACCAGGCCAGGCTCAGTGGCTCAGCCTGTAATCCCAGCACTTTGGGAGGCCGAGGTGAGTGGATTGCCTGGGCCCACAGGTTCGAGACCCATCCAGGCAACTTGGCAAGACCTCATCTCTACAATAAATCAAAAATTAGCCAGACACGGTAGCGCGCGCCTGTAGTTCCGGCTACTTGGAAGGCTGAGGAGGAAGGATCACTGAAGCCCAACAGGTCGAGGCCATTGCACATCAGTCTGGGCGACAGAGTGAGACTCCAACTCAAAAATAAATAAATAAATAAATAAACCTGACCAAATCCTCTGCTTTTTGTATTTTTTACGCCATGCCTGACTAATTTTTGTATTTTTTTTTTATAGAGAGGAGGTCTTTCTATGTTGTCTAAGCTGGTCTTGAACTCCTGGGCTCAAGTGATCCTCCTGTCTTGGGTTCCCCAAGTGCTAGCATTGCAGGGGTGAGCCACTCTGCCCAGCCTCATTATGCCCCTTTATAGTCAGTCCCCTCCCCTCAGTCTCAGCCTTTAGCAATCAGTTTGTCTATTGTCTGTCCTTGTATTTTTTGCATAAAGTCGTGTAAATAAAATCATATGGTCTGTAGCTTTTTGATTCTGGCTTTTTTCACAGCATAATTCTGAGATGTATCCATATTGCTGCAGGTATCAGTAATTTCCCCCCCTTTTTTGTTACTGAGTAGTATTCCACTGTGTGGATGTGACAGAATTTGTTCATCCACTTATCTGTGGATGGACAATAAGATCAGATGTTATAGAAGTTGTTCATCCACTCAACTGTGGATGGACACTAAGATTGTTTCCGGTTTTTAATCACTATGAATAAAGTTGCCATAAGCGTCTGCACACAGGTTTTTGTGTGGACGTATGACTGTATTTCCCCTGGGAATTCCCAAATTCCTAGGAGTGGGATTACTGGGTCTTATGGGATATCAGTGTTCAGCTTTATAAGTGAATCCAAACTATTTTCCAAAGTGGCTACACTCTCTTGCATTCCCACCAGCAATGTTTGAGAGTTCCTAGTTGCTCTACAGTCTCACCACCATTTGGTTGTATGTGGTGGTATTACATTTTTGTGGTTTTTTATTTTATTAGTTTTAATCCCTTGATTACATACTTGTTGAAGCCCATGAGTCAAGTGTAGAGGCGCAGAGAGAATACTGCAATTTATACAGAAAGTGTTTCTCAGATGTAATTGTGGGATCTGAAAAAACATTTACAATGCTAAACAAATTTAAGCCACAGAATTTTTAAGGGTACTATTTTTTTGATGTTTTATTATTGACAATGACTACCTGTTTCCTTCATAGAGAAAATTAACAACCAGTGTTTTGTAGCATATAAGTTAAAAGCAAAAATAATAATAATAATAAAAGCAACAAACATTTGCGAACTCCTCCTCTGGACAAGGTTTTGCATATCAGTCATTACTTGCCATAGAATCTGTTCCCTCCTTTTCCCTTAGAAACAGATCCCCTGATTTACTTGGGTACATGACTAAGTGGAATAAAGATGATACTTTTAGTCTCCCTTGCAACTACCTGTGGCCACATGTTGTGGAAGTGTCAAGTGGCAACTTCTAGGAATCTTCCTGAAAAAACCCTTGGCATGCGCCTTTTGTCCCCTTTCTCCTTTGCCCTTTCCTCTTATCTGATGGCTAGGGCCACCTTGGTCCATGAGTTGATCTTGACAATGAGGTCATGTCCAGAGGAGCGACAATATAGAGAAGCAGCCTGAGAATTATAGCCTGCATCAGGCCTGCACCACTTACCTCTGGACTTCCACATGTGAGAAATCAGCTTCTAGCTTGTTTTGGTGGATTGAATAAATGTTCCCAGTCCTCTAGTCCCCCTCATACCCATCCAAATCCTTTCTAGGCCTCCGCACCAGCAGAGCGGGTTCCCCTCTCATTGATTTTGGGCTTGGCCATGTGACCTCTTCATGGGTAGAAAGCAGTGTGCTTGTTCTGAGCCTAGGCCTCACAAAACTACCAGTATTTCTGTTTCCTGTTTTGTATCTCTGCTTTTACCAGGAGAAGAACAGCCCCATTAGCCTACTTGCCTGCCCCACAGCCCCCACACCATCCAAGGAGGAGGGAGGCCATCTCCATCAAATCAAAGAAATTCAGTTGAGAATTTCTGAATTTCTGGCTGCTGAGAACGGCTCAGTCGAGCTCAGCCTGGGTCAGCCAAGCACAGCCAACAATTGCAAAGGATTCTCTGCACCAGAGTATATCATGGTCTCCTATTTAGAAATGCCTGATTGACACACTTGCTTGAGCTCTGTCATTCTGGCTCCCTAGTGCTCAGACCTGAACCAAGTCCTAATTAGCACAGATACTGAGGAGCACAAGATAAAGCCTAAGCCAGCAAGAGATCCGTTTCCCAAAATGGGAAAATAGGAGCCAAGTTCATGTATTGAGGAAAGGAAAGCCTTTATTTAGAAGGCTACTGTAACAACTGGATATTCACATGGCAAAAAAATGAAATTTGACCTTAACTCACTCCATGCACAAAAATTTGAGATGAACCATAGACATAAACATAAAACCCAGATACATAAAGGTTGTATTTCCTAACCAGATAACACTGATTCCCACAATGCGCTGCATTAGTAAAACTAATTCATAGGAGTTGACCAAACACTTAGGTACCAGACACTGAGAAGCACTTTTACATGCATTATTTTTTATCAGAACTATCCCACTACTTGGGTACTTGTAGGGATACCTATGTCTGTGCCTGATATATATTCCCCAATGTTGGAATGGCAACTGGATTTCCTGGGAAGGCTCACCTCTCCTCTCCCCCTCCACCTTATCCTTTTGGCTCGCTGGAGCTGGCCTTGTATTCTACTTCTTGATCCCAGCCTGGCTCATCTGTGTCATATTATGTTCCTAGTCCCCCGACACCACCTTCTCTCCTGCTTTTCTGCTTTGTCCTCATCTGAGTACATGGTTCCTACACTTTAGTGTGTGTGGTAATTGCCTAGAGAGCTTCTTCCAAGGTTCCTGAAACCCACCCTAGAGGTTCACCCTAGAGGAATAGGGCACATAGTTCTGCAATTCTGACAAGCACTTGGCTGATGCTGATGCTGGTCCTAGGAGCTGGGAACTGGTTAAAAATACAGATTGATGGGCCCTGCCCCAGACCTTCAGCCTGGGTAAGACCCAGAGATCTCAGTTTTAATAAAATCTCCAGATGATCCTTGGGCATGCCAAAATTTGAGATCTACTGTTCCATGAAGTGTTTTTTGTGAAAAATGAACTCACCCATCCAAAATCAAAGGATGGACACAGAGAGGTGGAGTGCAGCAGAAGTGAGACTTTAACGACGGTCTTCCAAAACCAGGTGTCTGGTGGACAGGCACACCCAGAACAGTTACAACAAGCAAGTTATTTCCTAGTGTGCAGGTCCCTCCCCCAGTTCCTCACTGGCCAGCGACCACGGTGTCACAATCTTTCCCAGATATCACCTAAAGGGTCTTTAGTTCAAATAAGGTTAAAATAAGTACTTGTTACTATTTGATTGGAGGGTTTGAGTTTTCTCATTTTTGAGTAAGTTCTGTTTCCCCAGTGTGACTTCGTTCTGATGGGCCTCTGGTCACGTTTGCTTCCTAGTATGTGCTCTTGGTCACGTTAGTAGACTTCTTTCCATTTTATGAAAATGAATCTTCTATTGTTTTTTTTTTTTAACAGTTTTGAACCTCAGCTTTATACTAGAACCCTTTGAGAAGCTTTTAAGATATCCAAAAGCCCAGGCATCATCCTTGGAAATTCTCATTTCGTTTTTTCGAAAGATCTTGTCAGAGACAAGTTTGCAGCCAAGGGATGAGAAACGCTGCTCTGAATCATGATGTCCTGAGGAAGGAAGATAGCCTAGACATGTTCCTGCAGAAGTAGTCTGGGTAGGGGGTAGAAGAAAGAATGAGGGCGAGGGGGACAAACATTTTATTCTTAGGTCATTAAATAGCCTTCTAAAATACGAGTCCTAATGGATGCGTAGTATTTCATTGCAACCTGTGAGCTATTTATTGAGCATGTACTAGATGATAGACAGTATAATTACCACAATCTCCATCAGCACTACTTTACTCATAAGAAAACTGAGGCTGAAAGAGCCCCACGTAGATTATCTAAACCTGGAACCACCTATCAGACTCAAGTTCTTTTCTGCTCCAGAGGTTCTTGCTCAGGCCAAACACTAGAGATACCTGGAGTACATTTAAATCACACAAACGGGGCCAGGCACAGTGGCTCACACCTGTAATCCCAGCACTTTGGGAGGCCAAGGAGGAAGAATTGCCTGAACCCAGGAGTTGGAAACCAGCCTGGGCAACATAGTGAGAACTAGTCTCTACAAAAAAATATTTTAAAAATAACCAGACATAGGGCACATGTCTGTAGCCCCAGCTACTCGGGAGGCTGAGGCAGAAGATCCTCCCGAGCCCAGGAGGTTGAGGATACAGTGAGTCACGATCATGCCACTGCACTCCAGCCTGGGCAACAGAGTGAGATCCTGACTTAAAAGGAAAACAAACACCCAGACCCCACCTCAGACTAAAGGAATCGAAATCTGTTTGGCGGGGGTTGGGCATCTATTCGTTTATTACTATTCCCCAAGATCTAATACACAGTGAGAGCTGAGAGCCACCTCACAGAGTTGGGCTTCTCACGTGGTTTGTAAATATGCCTATTTCTGACTCCCCTTTATTTATTTTCTTTTTCCTTTTTGAGACAGGTTTTCACTGTGCTGCCCAGTCTGGTCTCGAACTCCTAGCCTCAAGCGATCCTCTCTCCTCAGCCTCCCAAAGTGCTGGGATTACTGGCATCAGCCACCGTGCCCAGACCCTGACATCCTTTTTTTTTTTTTTTCAGTTTTAGCAGAGTTACTTTCTTCTCTGTTGTTTGCTACTTCACCAAAGTCACACACACAAAAATCTCAGAAGGTCTTGAGTGTGTTTAGCTAGAACGTGGTAGGAGCCAGATGCACAACGATAGGCTGTTGCATATATCAAAAAGCCTATCGTACTTTATTGTTTAAACGGGAAATGATGGAGATAGGTGTCCTCCTAGGAAGTCTGTGCAAAGAGCAGTGGGTAGGACACCAAAGCAGACCCTGGTTAGTTGATGGTTCTTGTCACCAATTTTTCTTGGTTGACAGAGGTAGAAAGGGAAGACACAGTGTATCTCTGTCCTCTTGGAAAGACGGATGACCTCTATGAAGCAGCTTCAGAATGACTGGCAGTGGGGGGCAACAGGCAGCCTTGCACTATAACCACATTTTCCAAAAACTAGATGTTTTATGTGAAACAGTGTGCATGCACTCATATTCAGATTACCCCCCACAAAATAATTCATTAAAAAGCATAGAGAATAGCATACCTGGACCCTGAAGACTAAGAGGGGGAGGGGGAGAAAGGGTGAAGGGACAAAATAATCACTCGTTGGGTGCAATGTGCACTGGTGGGGGTGGTGGGAACTCTTAAAGCCTAAACCAAAAACTATTTGTATCTCCCAAAGTTATTGAAGTAAATAAATAAATACAAGGGAAAAAAATCATTCATCAAACCAAGTGAAAAGTAGAAAATAATTGTTAGAGGTAGGTGAAGTTAGTGATATTTCAGGTAGGATACATGATATTTGCCAGCCAACATGCTTTTAAATATTTCTTCCTGGTGACCACAGTGAAAGTTTTTTTTTTTAACTGCTGGTTATTTCTAGATGCCCAGGTGTCCCAGGTGTGAAGTGTTGAGCAACGTGTGTGCTGTTTGGTCATACTTGAAAGGAAGAGTGAGCAAAAGTCCAGGACAGTGACAGGCAAGAGTCAGGGAGGCTGGAGACCCTACCACCTAGGCGACATGATAGACTTCATTCCAATCAATGTCTTCATTCATTCATTCATTCATTCATTCATTCACTTAATCATTTATTCAACCTTTATTAAGCACTTATGTGCCAGAAATGACATCAAGCACCGCTAGAAAACAAGGGTAGAATGAAACAATGTCTTTGAACTTCAACCAAAGAAAATCCTACTGACAGCTCTAATTGTCTAAACACCTCGTTTCAGGGAATGATAATGAGACATAAAAACCCAGAGGTGTAGTGATCAGGACTGCTCTGACCTGACAAGTTATCCAGGCTTACCTCCATCCTGCAGGGTCTCGGGTGGAGACGGTATGTGCTGATAACAAACGTGGGCCTTTGAAGCTCCAGTGACATTCCTTCCACGTCCTGCTCTTTATGAATGTAGAAAACTGTCTGAGTGCCAGTATGAACACTTACTTCAGGTAGCTCAACTGTAGCATGTTCATAAAAGATTGACATTTGCTAATTCAGTTTTGGAGATCAAAATATTTCACCACATAGGAATTATCCTTTTCACATCAAGTTGAACAAAACAGTGTTGAGAAATTGTCGTGCAAAATGAGCGTCTGGAAGGTCTGTCTTTTCAGCATTTAGAACCTGTGGGTAATCGGTAACATTTTGGCAACTGAAAGAACAGATGGCATCTTTCTGACAGCATCATGTGGTGGACGGCAAGCATAAGCAAGCTGGCAAAGGCCCACCTGAGATTAATTCAGAGGAGAAAGAGAAAGGAAATATTATCACTCAGATAGCTTGTCAGTACATTTTCCTTTAAGGAAACTGGAAACAGTTGCATCCATTTTCTTTCCTTCTTTAGCTAAGCAGGAAGTATACCTTTAAAACGCTTCCATTAAAATACACAGAAAGTGCAGAGGTATATTTTGTGCAATGGACTTGGTTACTTGATTAGGTCATGAATAAGTATGTATTATATGCCTACTGTATGTACAACACTTTTTAGACATCCTTATTGAGATATAATTTACATGATGCACAATTCACTCATTTAAAGTATGCAAACTCACTGACTTTTAATATAGTCACATTGTGCCTCAGTCATCACAATCAGCTTTAGAATCTTTTCATTACCTCCTACACCCTTAACTCCCTCTCCACTCCTAGCGCTGGATATCCACTGTCTACTTTCTGTCTCTATAATTTACCTATTCTGGACATGAATTATACAATCTATGACTCTTTGTGACTGGTTTCTTTTGCTCAGCATTATATTTTCAAGGTCACCTATCTTGTGGTTTGTATCATTTCTTTATTGCTAAATAATATTCCATGGTACCGTTTGTTTACCCATTCATCACTTGATGGATATTTGGGTTGTCTCCACCTTCTGGTATTATCAATAATTCTGCTATGAATTTTCTTCTACATGTCTTGTGTGGACGTCTGTTTTTATTTTTCCTGGGTATATAGCTAGGGTAAAATTGCTGGATAACATGTAATGCTATGTCTGACTACTTAAAAAACTTGCCAAAGTCTTTTTCAAACCAGTTGCACCATTTTATATAAATGAGGGTTTCAATTTCTTCACATTGTCTACAACACTTATTTTCTGTCTATTTGATTATAACCATCCTAGGGGGTATGAAGTGGCAAACATTGTGGTTTTGTTTGTATTTCCCTGATGGCTAATGATGCTCAGCATCTTTTCATCTGCTTGCTAGCCATTTGTATATTTCTTTGGAGAAATGTCTATTTGTATTTCTGCCCCCCCCCCCTTTTTTTTGAGTTGGGATCTCACTCTGTCGCCCAGACTGGAGTGCAGTGGCCGCTCCTGGCCACTGCAACCTCGACCTGCTGGGCTCCAGTGATCCTTCTGCCTCATCCTTCCCAGTAGCCGGAATTACAGGCATGCGCTACCACGCCTGGCTGATTTTTTTGATTTATTGTGGAGATGAGGTCTCGTTGCCCAGGCGGGTCTCGAACCCACGGGCTCAGGCAATCCACTCACCTCAGCCTCCCAAAGGCATGGGATTACAGGCTGAGCCACCGAGCCCGGCTTTTTCTGCCCATTTTAATTGCTTTTTAAATTTTAATTTGACATAATGTTGGGTTTTTTCATTATTGACTTATAATAGTTTTTTCTACATTCTAGAAACAACTCCTTTATCAGATACATTATTTGCAAAACTGTCCTTCCATTTTGTAAATTCTCTGAGACAGTGGTTTGTAACCTTTAAAGGTATACTTCCTGCTTAGATGTGATTCTGCCTGCTCCCTCCTTGACTTTCTTTGTATTAGTAACCCATCTGTTCCCTTTGGTAGACTCTTCCTTATTCCATCTCAGTCTATATAATTTAGGTAGTGCTGACCCCTGACCCAGAGCTCCAGAATGAACACATGAAGTAGGCATGGCCAATTAGAATCCTATTCAGTCAGGGTCTACTCAAGAGAAAGAACACACCAGTTATAAAAACAGAGAAGATGTAATAGAAACATGTTAATTTGGTACAAAGTTGTTAACTAGGTAACTAAATAACTAAAATAAGAACATCAAGAACTCTAGATGTACCAACTGTAGGAAGGTACCTGGAAATAACCTTTCTTAGGTCAAGGGGGAAAAAAAGAAAGAGGTTAGAATTCTTTAAATGTAAAAGCTTGAAAAAAACGCACTGAAAGCTCTGAGAAGGTAGACTCTAATCCACTAATACCAATACCTCTTAGGTTAGAGGCAGGCCCCAGCATCTCCAGCCAACTATGCTGAAGACTGGTTCTCTGGTGGGGAGAAGTGGGTTAAGGCAATACAGCTGGTTCTGGCCAGGCATGGTGGCTCATGCCTGTAATCTCAGCACTTTGGGAGGCCAAGGCAGGAGGATTGCTTGAGCCCTGGAGTTTGAAAGCAGTCTGGGCAACATAGTAAGACCTTGTCTCCACAAAAAAATAAAAAATAAAAAAAAAAAAATTAGCTGGACCTGGAGACTGAGGCAGGAAATCACCTGAGCCCAGGAGGTCGAGGCCACTATACTCAAGCAGAGCGAGACCTCAACTCAAAATAAATAAATAAATACAGCTAGTTCTGCAAGTGCTGCAAACTGGATTTGAGGACCACTTTGGTGCGAAACTGTCACTACTAGAAGAGAAGATGTGACACTCACTAGAGCTGCAAGCAGTTAGCTCACAGGAAGAAGCAAGTCCTTTCCTTCTCCGTCCTCCTCCCAGGCCCTGCCTCTAGTGCTCCTTATTGGCAGAACCTAACAAAAAGGAGCTGCCACCAGGAAAGAGTTGTTTGCAGAGTTCCAGCTCCAGGATCATGATGCAGAGTATAGAAAGGTGAGCTGGGGACTGACACAGACCAACCCTTTGGCTACTCAGCATCCACATGCACCCATCTGTATTTAAACTTTTTACAATGATCAGCTCCCTGCTTCATCGTACATGATGCAACTAGTCTTCATACAGATAAATCACTGTAGTGGGCCAGTGTGATGTTACATCAGATATCAAGATGGTCAAGATCTCTACAGACTGTATTGTGACTGAGAGCCTGTAAACTGACATACACATGAAGCAAGACTGACGGGTGCTATTGACCCTGTCAAGGAAAGGTTCTTCAGGTGGTCCTAGCAAATTGGTAAGGAGTAGAGAATGAAGAAGGGCATAGGTGGGGAGGTGGAGGCCAGGGAGGGGCAAAGCATTTTCTGTGTCAGGTGCCAAGAGTTGTGCTTATTTGTTCCAGCAAAGACATTACATCTGGGAAAGCTGCTGCAAATGAATCACCCCGTTAACATTAAAATAATCCATAGTCATGTTTTAAGACCCATCTGCCTTTTGCACAGGCCCAATAGATGTGCTAAGTGGAGATGGAGTAAGAATAAACACGTGTACCTAATTCAAGTATTTAATGATGGTAGATGGCCAGTCTTTGGATTTATCATCCTGGCAGGAGGGAGAAATTCCAACAGCTCCCACTCTACACTTGCTACCCTAATGACCTTAGCCCATAAATGAGAGACAGCCAATATGGGAATGTGACAAGTTGCCAAAGATGTCTTTAAAAATTATACATTCTGGAACTGGGGTAAAAACAGTGTGGGCTCACTGGATTCAAACCTGACCTATAACTCAATTTATCTATCACCTGACCACCATAAACTTCCACTTTACATCATGGTCCAGTAGCATTTTAGGACCCTACTAATTAACATCCATTAGTCAGAAATACCCCCAAAAAATCTAGGTATTTCTATTTCCCAGGATACATTCCCTTTAGAAAATGGCCACAGGGGCCAGGCTCCGTGGCCCAGTCTGCAATCCCAGCACTTTGGGAAGCCAAGGAAAGTGGATTGCCTGAGCCCGTGGGTTTGCGACCAGTCTGGGCAACTTGGTGAGACCTTGTCTGTACAATAAATAAAAAATTAGCTGGGCATGGTAGCACGTACCTGTAGTTCCAGCTACTTGGAAGGCTGAGGCGGAAGGATCGCCAGAGCCTAGCAGGTCGACACGGGGGTGGATGTGAGTGTGCCACTGCTCTCCAGCCTGGATGACAGAGTGAGACTCCGGCTCAAAAGAAAAAAGAAAGTGGCCACAGGTCCCTTTGGGGAAGGCTTTGAGGAAAACGTACAGTATATACTTTCAGCAGTGCTTTAGGGTTCTTCCTCAAGAGCACCCAGCCTTCCCTCAAGTTAAGGGGCTCTGAACCGGTGAGCTGTGTTGGGTCTGGAAACTGGATGAGAACCCATGACTTTCCTTTGCGGTAGACCTGATCTTATTTTAATTCAACACATGCAAGGGAAGACCCCCCCCCAAAAAAACAATTATCTTTTGGAGGGTGGGCCCCTTATAGTACAGGCTTCCCCAACTAGGCAAGTGTTCTAGGAACCCATCAGCATCCATGTACCAATTAGCGTTGTTGTGAGACTGTGTTCACCTTCAGTGAATTTTATTTTGGAGATTCTTTGAACACATTTGTTCATCTCATGATGAATGATTTACAAGCACACCTGCCCACATCGTGCTGAGTGTTCAGCAGTTCTTGACCCGAAATGGTGAACCTCCATACTCCATCCTTTTTATTCACCTGATCTTGCCCCAAGCGACATTTTTTCCCCAAGATGAAAAAAATCCTCAAAGGGAAATGTTTTGCCAATATGGAAGAAGTAAAACAAAAAATGTCAGAAACACTAAAAAGCATCAAAAGTGACAAATTCAAAAACTGTTTTGAGAGGTAGAAAAAGCATCATGATAGGTATTGCATCAAATGGAGAGTACTTTGAAGGTGATAAGTTTAAACATGTAAGAATATATAATTTTATATAAATTCTGGGGGCTTAGGGGTTCCCCTTCATGTGTATTGACACATCCCACTCCTAGTATTAATTCGTTATCATCAACATTATAAAGCAAAGTAATGATTTAGTAAGATCTGACTTAAAAAATATAAGAACTACTTGAGGTAGTTTTATATCCAATGTCACTGATAAACTTTGTCTTGAAACATGAATGAAGCCATCTAATAGCAAAGATTTTTAAATAACTCACGTTTACCATCCTTTACTATATAGTAGTAAATCTATATAGTTCCTAAATACATGTTATAGGTGAACACGTTTTTTAACTGGTTGGTGAGGATGTACAATTAGGAATTTGGAGGCATCAATTGAAGATCACATGGAAAATCAATTCCTAAGATTAGTCCACACAACTAATTTTTTGACTTTATTTTCAGTTTTCCACATACCTAATCCTTTGACTTTATTCTCTATTACATATATATGTGTGTGTGTGCATATATATATATGGCATATATATGTGTGTATATATATGCACACACATACACAGGTGTCAAAAAAAGCATAAATGCTTTAAGAAAGGAAAAAAAACAACTAAAATTGTAATACTCAATATATACCAATAAAAAGTTGAATACGTCACGTTTGACTTCTGCAATTCCAAAAAGTGCTCAAAGTGGTTACCATCAGTGTCCAGACACTTCTGATTACAGCAAACTAAAAGTAACATAGATTACATCTCTTAAAATGTGCATACATTTTTTTTTTGGCACTGTATTTGTCTTGAAGATGTAAAACTAGTTGGGAGTAAAGTGTGTGTGTTATAGTAAGCAAACTTATTTTTTTCATTTACACCTAAAAATTCTTAAGAAAAGTGATAGTACAATTAAACGTTTTTATAACACTTTAAAGAATGTATTCACCTTACCCATCCATTAAAAACTATTAATTAAACCTGTCAAATCACAGTCACCTTGCTTTACCTAGATGCAGAGGCATGAAATCTTCTTACCTTTGAAACTCAAAGTGGTTCTGAAATGACTTCTGGTTTAGTTTATAACTTTCAGGGATAAGAATTGACTCTAGGACTGTAAAGATGTGAAGAATATTGAGCAAACACTTATTTTTAAGTGTTCATGAAAGAAAGTGGTCTTCAGAAACACCTTTTTTCATTCTGGCAAATTCTCAAGAGTTCAAAAGTGCATATGCTCTACTTTATCCCTAACAGAGCTATTAGCTACCCTCTAAGGCAGAGGTTCACATATTTTCCCAAACCACAAGATGGATACATTCACTTGTGCATCCTCCAACAGCTCCTCTCCTCACATTGTTGGAGAAATAAAGCAAATAATTGAGGACTTTAGGGGTGGTGGCATAAGGGTAGTGTTTGCTAAAGAATCATAGTACAAGTATATGAGACTCTTGTTAAAATATCTTGCAATTTTACTGGAAAAATTTAGAAATGACTAATCAAAGTGTGGTTTGGGGGATTTTGTTGGTTGTTGCTTTTATAGAGATGAGGTCTTGTTATGTTGCCTAGGCTGGTCTTGAACTCCTGGGCTCAAGCAAACCTACCCCCTTGACCTCTCAAAGTACTCGGATTACAGGCGTGAGCCACTGCCTAAAGTTTTAAAATATTAAATGTAATTTACTATACAGTATAATTCTTAGCACTTTAATAATTACTTTCATAGAAATGAGTGGATTTTTCCAGCTTTACAATTCATAGACACTATTAACAGGCCACCACAAAGTGGGGCCCAAAGCAAGGTACAAACTTTACAATATTCATTTGTATTTCTAATCCTGAATTGTACCATACAACTTTAAAAACAAACAAACAAACAGGCAATTGGTACCAAATAAGTATAAATCAACAAGAGGAATACCTAAAATATATGCATTTTAGCACCTTGAAACGGGTATTTTCAGTATACATCTCATCTGCTTTATCATTTTGTCTGCATTTGATTAGGTGACCCCAACTCGTCATTGACAAATGTTATCTTTCCTCACAGAAACTACATGACTAGTATTTTTCATCTTCTTTATTAAAAATATTCCTGTCAATAATAAATTATTGAAGCAGAATCATGAAATTGCAATCTAAATACTACCTTGGCTTGCATATAATTGTCACTCCCTGGAGTAAAGCTGTAATTCCACTTTCCACCACAAAAGCATCTCTGAATTGAACTGAGAATATTTGAATTGTCTCACATTTTAGAAACATCATTTAACCATTAATAAGAACTTATTCATGATGTACTACTCTCCTGATCATGGTAATCTAATGGTAGACTGAAAATCATTGCTCTAAGATGTCACAGGAAGTTCCAAGTCAGGAGCTACTGGGAAAATTTCACTTTTTCAACTTTATACTTCAGTCTTATAATGCAAAAACTTTTTAATTTTGGCCTGATTGATAATACAATTGGAGGAGCTAAGACGAGTTTGATTATTCAGTTCATTGAATTGACCCTTTGGCTAGTGTAGACACTTCTCAACATATTCATAATTAACTTTAAAGTGAATATTACTTTAGAATTCTTGCTACTGAAGTGAACATTTGCATCTTAAAGAAAATAATCACCCTTATAGAACAAAAGGGACTTAACAAAAGTCAAAAAAAATTTTTTCCACAGCACATTGTAAACCACCAAAGGGTTCTTAAGGGATACAATGTAAAATGATTGTCAACCAAGAATCTTCTACTTTGCTAGACTGTCAGTGCAACGAACATGAGGATAGAGACACTGAAGGCTCAAAAAATGTATTTCCTAAGCACTGTATGATCCCCTACAGCAAAAAGTGACAAAAGTAAATTATCTGGACAAGGCAAGAAGTGCCCAGTTGATGGCCGGGCAACATGCTGGGCAGAAAACCTCTTACACTGGAGGACTTCAGAGGAATCCAGAAGTATTTCCAGAAAAAAATGAACTGATATCACCTGCTGGGCAGGGCCATATGGAAAATTACATGGTGAGGTCCTTCACAAATGTATTGGAGAATGCAACAAGGTAGTCAATCACTAAAATGAGGTCATTATTACATCTGGAGTTATAAAACAGTTAATAAATGCAATCACAGCATACTACTCAGTTCAGCAGTGAACAACCCTGAACATTATCAATCAACCCTCCTCATAATAACAAAAATACTAAATCTGTGATACATAAAGATTAAAATATTCACATTGGAAAAATCAGTGAATGTAAGTGAGCAAAATTTTCATTCTTTCAAGAAAGTCAATAAACAATGGATGGCTCAAAAGGTAGCACTATTAATAATATAATTTGGAAATATAAAGGCAAATTCTACCACCACTGGAAGAGTTCAAAGTGGAAGTCTCCTCTGTGAATGTGAAAGAGGGACTTTGTCTTTTTTATCACAGCTTTTTAGAACCATTTGATTTTTAAGCTATTTACATATGTTTGAAGGAAGGTGGATATGAGGAAGAGACAGGAGACAATAATTTTACATTGAAAACCACCTCCCAAAACCACTAAGTAAGGAACGTGAGCACTATATCACACCTAAACCCATCCACTATTTTTATCTTACAAATAATTTTTGGCAAAAGCATATGGGTCAATATTCACTTATAAAAGTTAAGTTTAGTCTTTTATTATAAATACTTCTATAGCTTAAAAATAAACTCTCTTTTCGCATTTGAATGTCTTTGAAAGTATCCATAGGATTCTCATCCTTCTGTAATCTGCTGCTCAGAAAGTGCTTTTGAGGTAGATCTGTTCCGGATTCTTTTTCTTTTTCTTTTCTTTTCAGAAGCAGATGGTTGTGTGCCCTGTGCCTTTTTCTTTTTTTTCAAGCAACTAAGAGGATTGGGGCCACTTGTTTTCTTGCGCTTTTTTGTTCTTCTCTGCTCAGGGTTTTTTACTAAGCCCTGTTCCTCTTTGAGTTGTTTGATACTTTGTTTCTCATGCACTGAGACAAGCTGACCTGACTCTACCGACTTAACAAACGCAATTGTTTTGGAAGAAGGTTTATCCAAGACCATAGTGTTCTGAATAATAAACAAGAGAGGAACTCCAGGCTGCTTCTTTACTTTCACAGACAAATTCTGATCCTATTAAAAAGAAAAACATAATTATTTAGTTCAAATATGTCAATTAAGGTGTCCTAATTAGGTTTTTAAGAATTTTAAGAGGGCATATTAAAAATAAACCACATCCTTTATTTTTCAAGTGAATACATCGCACTAGTGGGAGTATATTTTATAATAAATAAAGAAAAACATAAAACTGAGCACAAGTAGTTTAAGTAGCAGCTGTGTGAAATGAATTTATTGATATTCTAGGACCACAAATTACAAACTAATGCAAAACTAAATGTGTTAGATGGGCTTCCCGTCTCCTCTCTAATTAATACTTTGGAAATGGTCAAGAATGATCAAGGAGGTTGAAGGTAAACAAATTAAGTATGAAGGAGCTGTTTCGGATTCTAAATTCAGCTTTGCCTCTGTGTAATTTTATAGTTCTGAAAATATGCTTAATCAAATCTGTATGTATGTGAACTTCTTAATATCAATCCTGAGAGTCTCTTTTACTGCCTCAAGGAGAAGATAGGAATGTTTTCATCAAAAGCCTGGAACATCCCATATTGTTGGTACTATCTTAAACAATATGCACTATTATGACTTTTTCAGAAATAATATATAGGAATATGAAAAAGCATTTACAAACATAAAATGTAAGATCTCTTCTCTATTATTTTCCTTTCAAGAATGCTACAAGCCACATCTCATGTCAAAAATTTCACATTTTAAAAAAGGAAACCTCTGCTGGCATGGTGGTACACACCTGCAGTTCCAGCTATTCAGGAGACTAAGCTGGATCACTTGAGTCCAGGAATTCAAGACCCTTGTCTCAAAAACAAAAACCAAACCAAAAAAACCTTCAGTAACTAAGAAGAAAATTAACATGGTTATGGTCTTCTCAAATTATCAAATGACAATTGCTTTTACTAACTGCATATTAATTTAAAAGTCTGTATTTTAAAAGTCTAATCATTCCAAAAACTGTTTTAAAAACATTGCAAAATTAATAATACCCTCATCCACTGCACCTGCATAATCGGCTACATCTGCTTCTGTAAACTTGCTTGCTTACCCATGCTAGCAGAATAATGCTATAAGAGCCCTGAACGTCCCAAGTTCTATCTTTAGCTCACCAGGATATAAGTCTAAACTACTTAAAACAGCCCTGTGCTGCAGCTGGCCGCCCTTGCTTTAAAATTCGTTATCCAGCAAGTGGTCACCGGCCATGGCAGAATCTGGCTAATAAACCTCTCCTTTGTTACTTATAATTTTGTGTCAGTGTCTGTAATTTAAGCCCTTCACCACCTAATTGTCTCATTACAAGTAGTTCCATATGAAGCAAAAATAGAAGTGGTTAAAATTGATTTGTCGTTTGAAAAGTTGTATCACCTGTGTTGCCACAAAATAATGATGAGGATTTCCCTCTTCCACCATGGAGAGCAGACATTCTGATCCACTCACTGCATTCTTGAAATGAGGACAATTTCGAACCTGACATTTTTGTGCAATCAGTTTTGCCCCATATAAATCTTTTCCCAAGGTTTCCAACTCCTTTAATACACATCTGGAAAAAATAATAACAATTAGTGCCCCACAGAAAACATTTCAGTTGTTTACATAAAGCAAACAGAAAAAATAAATTGTAATCGTTTCTTTCTTTTTTTTAAAAGCAGGATTTATTGAGAGAACAGAAAAGCTCCCAGAGCAGGAGGGAACCCAAGCGAGTTGCCCTCAATTGTTTCTTAATGTAAAATTACAACATTAAAATCTGAATCTGTGGCATGGTTACCATTTCACTTTTAAAAGAAGTCTTGGGAGATGCATGTACCAAGCAGAAAGAACTATGATGGTTAAAATTCCCTGAGCACTTATTATGTTCCAGGCAGTATGCAAATTGCTCTTTCTATAAATACTTGCTTAATCTCTAAATAACCCTATGAAGCTAGGTAGCTTACCTTAAAATTATTCTTATTTTAGAGTTCTGCATTCTGAGAGATTTCAAGTAACATGCCAAAGCTCAAACAACTATTAAGTGGTAGAACCGAGGAAGGAATGCAGGTAGTTTGACAACTGATCCCTTGCCCCAACCACAGTGTAAAAAGCTTTGCCTTCAAATGTAAATTGGTACAATTTCAAAATATTTTCAATTCAGAAAAGTAAAAATTCCCACATCATCAGGTTGTTTAAAAACAATCACAACTTATTTTCACTCTGCATTTTCAGATTAATATGTCAAAGTCTCATGTATAAATTATTCATATCAGAATTACATGATATTAAATTGTATTAATTAATTTCTAGCTCCTAGAGGGGCATGGTGGCTCCCAGACTTTGGAAGGCCAAGGTGGGAGGATTGCTTGAGTACAGGAGTTTGAGACCAACCTGGGCAACACAGTGAGAACTTGTCTCTACAAAAACAAAAACAAACCCAAGCCAGGTGTGGTGGCACATGCCTATTCTCCCAGCTACTCAGGAGACTGAGGTGGAAGGGTCATCTGAGCCCAGGATGTCAAGGCTGTAGGGAACTATGATGGTGCACTGCACTCCAGTGTGGATGACACTGAGACACTGCCTCAAAACAAACAAGAAAAAAGAAATTCTAGCTCCTGTCTCATCCAACAATCTGCATCTTGTCGGAGAGCCAAATATGAGCATTTTGATAAACAACCTCAGGCACTTCCTCCCTCCCACTTAAAAAAAAAAAAATATTACAAGAACCATTGCATCCAAGATTTCTTCAATCTCAGGCAGCCTCTGCCAGATTCTTCCTTGCCTCATTCTCCTTTATTACCTCTTTAGTTTAGTTTTTTCCCCCCTAAGAAAAGAGATTTGTCTCGGTGCAGTGGCTCACGTCTGTAATCCCAGTGACCATAGATGGAGGATCGCTGGAGGCCAGGAGTTAGAGACCAGCCTGGGCAACAAAACAAGACCTCATCTCTACAAAAACAAAAAGAAATGAGATTTACTTTCTTTATACATTAGTTTTGATCTTTACTTTGTGTATTACCGACTACTTATTATCTATTTCCTATGGGGACCTGACACCAGTTCTTCAAATTCATCATGTCTTAAAAATCACATTATCTTCCTGCCTCCAATTTTCCCTCCAAAACTTGTTACCTATTTGAAATTATTATTTTCCCAGAAGCCCTAGATAGAAGTAATATTTGACCTTTTCCTCCTCACCCCTCCCCCTTCATCTATTAGCCCTGCTTATCTCAGACTATTAACACAGAATACATAAGTTAAAGCCCACTCCTGTGTGTGTAAAGAACTGATTGAACGATTATAGTACTGTTACAGAGGTGACCCATGAGTAGTAGTATTAGGACGCTTTTAAGTTTTCTTCTTTTGCTTTTTTAAAGGAAATATTCACCATTGAAAAAAAACTACTAAACTTAATAACTGCAATGTATCTTCTTCCTAGCTTCATTTCCAAATCTACGTTGTAACCCCCTCCCCAGATATTTCACACCCTTCAGTTGGTTGTTCAAGGAATGTCACTGTTTCAAAGAGTCCTTCCCCTCAGGGCTGAGGTGAACAGCTCACATGCTCTGCAAAACCTTCCACGATTCCACCCTTCAAGGTTACAGCCTAAGTGTTCCCACACTTTGACGAAATGGAAAACAAGAGACCTGGAGTGAAACACTTGGATTGGAGATCGACTTGTGCACTTTACACCCATAAGATCTAGGAATGTGTTTTGTCCACCCAAGTGTCCTCAGTTGCTGGAGCAGTGCTTGGTACTTAATGAGGCGAGTTAAATAATTAAGTGACCTTGGGCAAATTCCATAATCTCATGAACTTATTTCTTGTCTTGGGAATCAAAGATGCTAACTCAAAGGCAGCCGTGAGTCTTAAAAATTTCGGGATTCAACTAGGAAAAGTCATGCAAATAACAGCAACCACTGATGAGGGAAGGTTTTGAATTCTGAAAAATGCTCTCATTCACCATACTCCTTTGACTTTACAGCAACTTTATAGGCGGTTATGACCTCTATTCTAAGAATGAGGCATCAGGCCTCTGAGAGGTTAAGTATCTTGCCCGAAATCAAAGAGCTGGTAGGGTCGGGACCAAAAATTGAAGCCAGATCTGCCTACAACACGTGTTCTTATCCGCCGGCTAAATATGTGTGATGCCGGCTGGGCACTGTCCTTTCTGCCTACATTGTAGGCATCCGCCAGACCATCTGAGCGCCCCACTATGTGTCAACTACGCGTGGGGGGGCACTTTACACCCCGTAGGAGGGGCGTGTGGCGACCCGTGGGCGGGGGCGACTTACACCTTGTGGGAACGGCGTCTTGCACCTCGCGGGCGAGGCGACTTACGCCTCGTGGGCGGGGCGTGTCGCGCAGCGTGGGTTCCCAACGGAGGTCTGCAAGCAGCGACCCCGTCCCGACCACACCCGCAGGCCCCGCGCCTCCCCGCCCCGCCGGCCCACCTGGTGGTGCACAGCTGCGTCTCCGCCATGAGGTAGCGGGGCAGCTGCTCGCGAAGCTGGATGCGGCCTCGCAGCGCCGCCTGGCAGAAGGTGCCGTCCAGCAGGATCTGGTATGGCTCGCGGACTCCGAAGTTGTTGCGGAAGAAGCCAAGATGCTTCTTGGCGTGTTTCTGCCTCGTGATCTTCATACTCGGCTTGGGGACCGAGACCGCCGGGCCAGGCAGCCACTGAAAGCAGACACAGCAGCAGGTACCTCTCGTACGCCCCGGTACTCGCACCCGCGGCTCCCCCCGGAAATAAAGCGCCCTGACCCCGGAAGCAAACGCCCCTGTCTTCCGGGCCGGTCCCCCGGCTTACGCCACGCGCAGGCGAGCACGCGCTTTGCCGACCGCGGTGCCCGCGCTGAAGTGGGCGGGTCCTCGGGGCGGAGCTTGCGCTTGCGCGGGAAAGCCGCCGGGGGGCGCGAGTCCACTGAAGAGCGCACATGCGCACTCTGTGCCAGCTTACAGGTTACTGAGGTTACCTGTGTTTCAGAGGCACGTGACCGGCCCGAATGCCTGTGGGTGTCATCCTCATCAGTGACAGTATTGAGCCTTAATGTGTCCCAGACGCTGTCCTAAGCGATCTATCTTACGTGATTTCAATTCCCAGGGGGAGGGAAGGGCCAGCTCGTAGCCAGCGGGTTGCCCTGGGCTTTCCCATCAGAAGTCGGCAGGAGACCCTGGTAATGACTGGTTCGTGTCTGGAGCCCAGCTGCCCACCTGAGGCCACATGTGATTGCTACACCCCTGTTCAATTAAGTTTAGCCCAAACCCGCCTCCACGTGTTGTAAGTTCTGCCTAGATGTTTCTCCCAACGTAGTGAACTGTTACCTAACTGGATGTGTCAACAGGTTGTCACCTACTCTTGTTCCAATCACCAAGTTTGGGTCTATCACAGGCGGCCAACTGTTCAAACCTAGTTCAGATAAAGCAAACCCTGAGCTGTACCTAATGCGGCTATTTCAGTGCCTCACTTCTATTTTCTGCAGGGCACTTTCCTTTCTCTGTTCATACATCACCACGTGGTTACGCCGGAGTCCAAATCTATCCTTCTTTGCTCAGTTAAATTATGTTTAATTTGTCTACAGTTTTTCTTTTGTCACCCCCATAGGAACTAAACCTATTTAGGAGCCAAACAAAGGGTCCCACCATCTTCTCCAAATCTAAAACCATCCTAAATCACTCACACAGAGAGCTCTGAGGGAACTTCCTTTTCCAAGAATCAGAATCCCTGAACATGAGTCCTGGTTCTGCCACTGACCCAAAGCTGAGCCTTTGACCTTGAGCAGCTCCCCAGAAGGGCTGGGTTCAGTCTCCTCGTTGTCAATCTGATTGCCAATCTAGACTCATCTTGAGGACATTTTCTGTGCCCATAGTCTCTGATGTTGGAAGACTGCACACTAGGCTAGTAACGGGAAGGGAAAAGCTGACTGAAAATTTAGAAGTTATTTGGTCAATTTGATTAATGAAGAGAGAGAATCAAAACATTTGAGCTCCCAGCGGCTAACTGCTGAGTATCCACTCCAATTCAAGGCAAAATAATCAAAGAATGGGGAGTATGGGATTTGGGATTTTTGTCTTGACCTGGAATCTGTCCCAGACAGATTTTGGCTAAAGATTGAAAGAACCAACACAAAAAAATGATTTACAATGTGATTGAAATGAATTGTTTGCATTTGGGGTTTTATTTCAATATATAAGCTTATGAAATTGGAACTAAGATCTATAAAGTTAGCCCTGACCTGAGTCCCAGCACATCACTTAGATGGCTGCTTTCATTTAGTGGAAAATAAATTTAGGAATTGAAAGCCTTGAAAAGTCATTGTAGAGTTGAATTCATGGTCCTTGAGTATAACTGCTAACTACTTTTCAATTTGAATTCTCTTCTTATCCTTGTATGCCAACTCTCCATCTCAACTGTACTCCTACCACAGACAGGGAAACGATACCACTTGAACCTTGCAAAACGGTTAAAACTGTTTTTTTTTTTTTAATAGTCTCACAGATTTACCTACCAGCTCCTTGTCTGCTTTTCAGTGCTAAGAAAAATGTAGTGCAGCACTAGGAATTTGAGTCATATCTTAGGGGTTTTTTGTTTGTTTGTTTGTAGTTTTTTAATTTACTAAACTACAGCACAACTTTTTTCAAGCTCTATTTATGTGAAAGTGCCAGCTTGCACACCTATCCTTATTATGAAAACATGAAGACAGCCCATAATGGTGATTATCAAGTTTAAAACAGTTTTCTGTTACAATAGTGTTTCAGAAAACATCGTGGTCCTGGTACAAGAAAAGGTCTTATTGTGCTTGTTTAAAATGCCCATTCCTGATTCAGAGCAAGTACTGAGGGAGAGGGATACTATTAAAAGGGAAGTGACATTTGTTACAATCTCTCCAGGTCATTCTTACCATCGTGTTTCTGAAGGCCCTTTTGCAGTAAAGCACCACTGTTTATCCAATAGGATATTTTCTTTTTTCTTTTTTTTTTGAGTTGGAGTCTCACTCTGTTGCCCAGACTGGAGTGCAGTGGTCGCTCCTGGCCACTGCAGCCTCGACCTGCTGAGCTCCGGCGATCCTTCCACCTCAGCCTTACAAGTAGCCATTACAGGCATATGCTACCACACCCGGCTGATTTTTTGATTTATTGTAGAGAGGAGGTCTCGCTGTCCAGGCGGGTCTCGAACCCGCGGGCTCAGGCAATCCACTCACCTCAGCCTCCCAAAGGCGCGGGATTACAGGCTGAGCCACCGAGCCCGGCTGCCATTAGGATATTTTCACTAAATGTTCTACTTAATACACTTTTGTCCAGATGCCAAATGATCTAGTAATGAAAAATCAACATTTGACCACAACCAAGGCAGAAGCCAAATATTGCCAGTATTAGATGAACTGTTTGGATATAAGTTTAAATCTGAAATTTTATTTTGAAAATTGCCATGTTATTATTAAGAACTTTAATAGTCATTGCATTTTTTATCTTATAGTGCACAAATAATAATTAACAACAGTCATTAATAACAGCATTGCTAGCTGTTAGCTTTGTTCTCAGGTCACTACATTGGACATTTTCCATGCCAAATAAACATTTGCATTCAGCTCGGGTAGGGAGGAGATTGATTTATTTTTCTTTATTTTTTTATACTCTTTATTTTATTATGTCTGGATCACATATAATTTTATAATAGTATGTTTTTGTGCATGATTTTGAAAGTTTTTCTTCATGAAATTTTGATGAAGCCAAGTTGACATGAAAATGATTTATTCTTGAAAGGTGTGAGTAATTCCTAAATAGAAAATTTTCATGAAAGATTCAGGGTCTAAATGGAATTAAATAGGTAAGCATTAAATATAATTTATAAGGCAGGTACAGTGGCTCACGCCTGTAATCCCAGCATTTAGGGAGGCTGAGGTAGGAGGCTTGTTTGAGCACAGGAGGTCGACATTAACCTGAGCAATATAATGAGACTTCGTCTGTGTAGTCCCAGCTACTTGGGAGGTTGAGGTGGAAGAATTGTCTGAGCCTAGAAAGTCTAGGCTTCAGTAAGCCGTGATTGTGCAGCCTGGCTAACAGAGTGAGGTCCTAACAAAAAAATAACGATAGTAAATATAATTTATAAATATATATATTTAAATTTCATCAATGTTGGTATAATTGTGTTTTATTTCATAAATTTTACACACTTCAACTAATATAACTATTGTCATATTATTCTGCCTTATATTCATATTTAAATATTTATAAACATTTAACATTCATTAGCTCAAAAAGAATACAATGTTCTTTCAAACGTTATCTAGCTAACATGCTTTCTAAATCAATAATTTAGTTAAGTAAATATTTTAAAACAACTCAGGTAAACTGCTTGCATTGAGGTACTATTAAATTCTTCACTATGATCCCCTAGAATTGGCTTCATCATGGACTGCCTTCCTGTGAGGTGTCATGTATGTCAGAAGGTATTATGAAGGTTAGATGTGGAGGGTATCACATTTTAAAAAATAATTATTAAGCTTTTGGCCTGGTGTGGTGGCTCACACCTGTCATTGAGCACTTTAAGAGGCCAAGGTAAGAGGATTGCCTGAGCCCAGGACTTCCACCAGCCTGGGCTGTAGAGACCCCTGCCTATACAAAAAAATAAAAAATAAATTAGCAGGGCATATTGATGCATGCCTGTAGTCCCAGCCTACTCAGGAGGCTAAGACAGGAGGATTGCTTAAACTCAAGGGTTTGAGGCTGCAGTGAGCTGAGATCATGCCACTGTACTCCAGCCTGGGCAACAGGGTGAAAGCCTGTCTCAATAAATAAATAAAATAATGTTTTATGGGCTGGGTATGGTGGCTCAATCCTGTAATCCTGCCACTTTGGGAGGCTGACGTGAGAGATTGCCTGAGCTCAGAGGTTCAAGACCAGCCTGGGCGATTTGGTGAGACCCAGTCTCTACAATAAATTTTAAAAATCAGCCAGACATGGTAGCGTGCACCTGTAGTTCCAGCTACTTGGAAGACTGAGGTGGAAGGATCACCTGAGCCTAGCAGGTAGTGGCTGTGGTGGCCATGAGCAGCGTGCCACTGCATTCCAGCCTGGGTGACAGAGGGAGACTCCTACTCAAAAAAATAAAAAATAATAATTTTTTGTGTTTTCCAAATTATGAAAATAACATATGCCTCTTATAACAAGTGGAACAACACAAAGATATTCATTCCCTCTCCCCTTACCGAGATAACACGTTAACAATCTCTTCTGTATGCCTCTGAAATGTTTCTGTATTCACATACTTAAATATCATATACATACATGTATGTACTCTGTTATGCAAAAATGAAATTATTGTATCATTTCTATACATTTTCTTTTTCTCACCTAATGATCCCGTAGAAGTCCCCACACACCTAGCCAAAATCCGTTGGCAAAGCAAAGCTCTCATTCATTATACTCTTAATGGTTGCATGACATTTCCCACAAAATCATCAACTATATCAATAGACATAGTCTATGAATTTCCATCTAATATCTCTTCTCTTCCTTATAGTAATAAGACTCCCGATTTTGCTCTGGGCAGTAATGTGCCAGGTAAGAGAATCTGTTCCCAGGCGGGACATGGTGGCTCACACTTGTAACCCCAGTGCTTTTGGAGGCCAAGGCAGGAGACTCACCAGAGCTCCAGAGCTGGATATTGTGGTGAGGTGTAATCACACCACTGCACTCCAGCCTGAATGACAGAGCACGACTCTATCTCTAAAAAAAAAAAATGAAAAAAAAAAGAGACAATCTATTTCCCAGCCTTCTATGCAGTTAGGTATAATCACAAGATTAAGTTCTAGATATGTAAGTGTGAGTAAGTGTCAAATGAACTTCTGAAAAGACTGTTTAAACGAAGACAACTTAGCTTAACAATGGGCACTTGTTTTTTTCTATCTCATTCCTTTCTACTCTGGAATTTGGATGTGATCAATGGAACTGCGCCAGCCTATTTTAGATCATGAGGTGACTTTGAGGATGGAGGTCATGAACTAACACTGACAAAACAGATAAGAAAAGGTCAATCCTATCTTCATGGGTCACTTGCAACTGTGAAACTGCTTTACCAAACCCAGACTTCCTACCACTGGACTTGTTTTACATGAGGCGAGAAATAAACTTTTGGCAGGTCACAGTGGCAGGGAGGCCAAGGTGGAAGGATTGCTTGAGCCCAGGAGTTCAAAATCAGTCTGGGCAACATAGGGAGACCTCATATCTACAAAAAATTAAAAAATTAATCAGTCAAGGTGGTGCATGCCTGTGGTCCTGTCTACTCAGGAGGCTCAGGTTGGAGGATCACTTGAGCCCAGGAGTTTGAGGCTGTGGTGAGCTGTGATCATGCCACTGAACTCCAGCCTGGGTGACAGAGTGAGACGCCCCCCAACTCAAAACAAAAAACAAAAAAGAAACTTCTATCTTGTTTTGGGGGTTTTAAAAAGTTATTTTAAGTTTCTTTTATGTGTGGCCAAACCCACATAAAAGTTAAAACCACCTGCTAGAATTAGAGAATTTTATATGGACCAATGTGTTTGATGAAACCTTGATGTTGGTTGGTCTTAGTTAACATAATTGCCCTTTCTTTGAACAGGTTCAAAATCCTAGTTTATAAGTTTTCTCTAAAAAGTTTTCAAAATAGAATAAACCAAGTTTTTAAAAAAATGTATGTATGTATTTCACATACTGTAAAAACCATCCTGGTGTTGGTTTCTTTTGAAAGTATAAACAGTTTGTCAGTGGATGTATCTCTTGTTGAAAAGAGTTAGGTAAATATGAAGAACCCCAGCTGCTTGGGTAAGGAGTATCAAGGAAAAGTTAGTGTCATCCACTTTACAATTAAAGAAAGCAAATAGAATATCTGTGTATGAGCTCTGCTAGTACCAGAAAGCTCTTCCTCAGGTAAAATGACAAAGGAGAAACTGTTTCTTAGAAAAAGGTTTCAAGAGACTTCTGTTTGTCAAGGATATTTCTAAACCAGAGAGTAACCAGGAAGTGCCCATCATTAGTTACCAGATGACAGTTGACTGTTTGTCACATGACTATAACAGTAGACTATTGGCTCATTCCTATAATCTCAGCACTTTGGGAGGCAGAGGCGAGAAGATTACCTGAGCCAAGAGGTTCAAAACAAGACTGGGCAACATGATAAACCTTGTCTCTACAATAAATCAAAAGAATTAGCTGGGCATGGTGATTTGCACCTGTAGTTCCAGCTACTTGGAAGGCTGAGGCGGCAAGATCACCTAAGTCCAAACGCAGGTTGAGCTGCAGTGACTGTAAGCATGCCACTGCATTCCATCCTGGGCAACAGAGTGAGACTCTGACTCAATAAATAAAACAAAATTAGACTAGCACGTTTGCTTGCTGTAATAGTTTATTTGAATGAAAGTATACTCACAGAGAACCGATATTGCCACCCTAGATAAATTTTAAGAAATTTAATATTTTTCTGTAACAAATTTGAATAGTGCTCTCCATTGCATTAATTAGAGTGCTGAAAACAAAAACTCATGTAGAAAAGGAAAAAGTTAGAAGTAGGCTGGTGCGGTGGCTCATGCTTGTAATCCCAGTACTTAGAGAGGCCGAAGTGGAAGGATTACTTGAGACTAGGAGTTTGAGATCAGCCTGGGCAACATAGCAAGATCTCGTCTTTATCAAAAATTTTTTTTTAAAAGTTAGAAGCAGCAACAATGGCAAAAATGTTTTACTTTGATGCAAAACAAACTGTCTTTTCAGTTAAATCATAACTGAAACTGACAGAGAAGTTTGTACTATCAGAGCAGTTTGTAATCTGTCAGAGCATTTTAGATTAATGAATCCTAATAAAGTTATTCTAGGTAAGCAAATATTTTTACTGTTACTTACAGGAGTTTAAAGATTGGAAATTATGTCAAATTACAGCTTTAAAAGAATTTTCTAAAAACAGTATTTATTTATTTTGAACAAAAAGTTGAAGACAACTCTTTCACTGACAGTTTTGTATATATATTTAAGCAGCAGGAGGACTTCAGGCAGAAAGTGAACTGGTGGCAAGAAATTAAACATGCTTTCAATAATCCAGTACAGTTATTTCAAAGTCTGGTATTTGTAATTTAGTTATACCAATATAGGGTATTAATTAAGTAAAATTAAACAAAATAAAAGTCACTTTTAGAATCCTCTCTGATTTTTTTCGATGCAAGATCATTATGTTTTAATATTAGTTGGTAAGCCATAAATCAAAATACTGGGATGAAAAGTCAACTGTCATTTTAAAAATCATTATTATTTTAGCAAACATATAGAGAATATTCACATACCGAGTCTTCTATATGAATGAAGATTCCTTTCTTTTTATTGGCCTCCATTTTACCCTTTCTATTGTCCCTTTCTTAACACTGAACAAATCACTTAGCTCTGCAAGGTATAGGCTCCCATAGTCTCATTCCATGAGTATACATGAAAGGAGGTATGAGCAGTCTCATCTCACATGTGTAGATGGAAAGAAGCAGATGTAGTCTCATCCTATGTGTGTACACGGAAAAAAACATAGTCTCATTCTGTGTTTACATGGAAAGAGGCGTATGTAGTTTCATTCCATGTGTGTACACAGATGGTGGCATATACAGTCTCATTCCGTGTGTACATGGGAGGAGACATATGTATTCTGATTCCATTTGTGTACACGGAGGAGGCATAGGTAGTTTCATTCCTACCTACCTACATGCAAGAAGGCATACGTAGTCTCCTATGTGAGGACACAGAAGGAGGTATATGCAGTCACAGTCCATATGTTTATACAGGAGGTATATGTTTATACAGGAAGAGGTATATGTAGTCTCATTCCATGTATACGTGGAAGGAGGCATATGTAGTCTGATTCCATTTATGTACACGGAGGAGTCATAGGTAGTCTCAGTCCATGTGTGTACATGGAAGGAGGCATACGTAATCTCCCATGTGAGGACACAGGAGGCATATGCAGTCTCATCCCATGTGTTTATACAGGAAGAGGTATATGTAGTCTCATTCCGTGTATATATGGAAGGAGGCATATGTAGTCTGATTCCATTTGTGTACATGGAGGAGGCATAGGTAGTCTCATTCCATGTGTGGACACAGGAGGATGTATATGTAGTCTCATTACTCATGTGTACCAGGAGGCATATGTAGTTTTGTTCCATGTATGGACACAGAAGAAGGCGTATATCTTAAGTAGGTCCCAATCATACTAAAGAGAAAGATTTTTATTTCTATGGTTGGGGAAGAGTTCTTAAAATAAACAACAAAAGAAGTAATATTGTATCAGGGTTTCACTCTGTCAGCCTGGCTGGAGTGCAGTGGCAGGATCACAGCTCAGCCTCAACCTCCTTGGCTCAGGGATTCTCCTGCCTCAGCCTCCTGAGTAGTTGGGACTACAAGTATGTGTCATCATGTCTGGCTAATTTTTTTTTTTTTTTTAGTTTTTGTAGAGATGAAGTCTTTCTATGTTGCCCAGGTTGGTCTTGAACCCCTAGGCTCTAGCAATCCACCTGCCTTGGCCTCCCAAAGTGCTGGCGTTACAGGCGTGGGCCACTGTATGTCTCAGACACTTCTGACTTTGCTTATGTCTAATTTGTGTGTCTTAGATCTGCTCATTAATTATTATGGCACCATATATCCTCTCATGGAGAGAGCTGGGACAGTCACTGCCCTGTCCTCCCATATCCACAGCATTCCTATAATTTCTGACCAATTTCTGATCCCCTGCAAGTGAGCAGTATTGGAGGGTAGACTTCTATGTATTTCTACCCTATTACTTGTACTGTGTGTGGCAACATGCTAGGTATGGCCAGAGTCATGGGTTGGCAAGAAAAATTTACCAAATCAGTTATGAATGAATAAAGATAGATTTATTAAAGGGAAGATACCTTGTGAGGGGCACAATGGACCAAAGAGCAGAGAATGTCTGCTGTCTACAAAGAGGCAGGGGCTAGAGGGGTGTTTTTTTTTTAAGAGGGGTGTCAGGGTTTAGTGAACTGGGAATTGTTTTTGAGGGGAGTCAGCAAAAGGAAATTTCCAGAGGTTTGTGAAGTGGTGTATTGATTGTGGTGTTTTGTTTCTTTAAGATTAGTTAACAGCAATAGTTAACAAGCAGCAAATGGTTAACTACTTTTTGATTACTGCAGATGTTTTACACCTGGCTAACCAACTTTTACAGCTCTTTGCTGTTGTCAGTAAGTTTCTTTGTAACATTTGAAAAATCTGGTCCTGAGATTTTCTTCCTCAATTTACCTAATTGCTGCTCACCTAATCAGGCCTCATATTTCTCCACAACTTGTGACTCCCTAAAGAAGGAGTGACTAATCTTACGTTTTGGGACATGCCATAGCAATCATGTGACAACATATCCTTCTCAGAGGACAGATGAAAATAATAAGCTCTTACTTTCATTCTTCAGCTTAAAAAAAAGATATTTCTGTCCCTTTTACAGAAAATAATCTGACAGAAGCAATGAGAATACCCTTAACACAAGCTCCTGTTGAAACTTCCTTGTCTGAAAATGCTTCCTTGCTTTCTTTGTTTTTAGTAGGCACTAGAGAGGATTCATGCACCTCTCACTTGAATGTCAGTTACTTCCCGTAGGGACTGGAAATAGAACATTCAGATTGCTTCCTACCCAGCTCCTTCACTACTGAGGCAGGAACAAGTGCTGAGCTGATCCCATCGAGGCTGACTGGAAGCCCTGAGCAGACATGCTCCCTGGGTCCTACTCCCTCACTGAGAGGGCAGCTCAGGTTCCAAAGAGTCTGCTTCCATAGAGGATTGAAAGCAGGCAGCAATGGAATAGGAATAATACACTGACACTAAAAAAATTTTTTTTTGATTTACGGGACTATTGAATAGCAAAAAAAAAAAAAGCAGCATTCAAAAAAATTGGAGGCTCATCTTTGGTGTCTTGACTCTCATTTTATTGCATTGAAAGGGGCTTAAACAAGTCTAAGCCAAGCAAGGAAAAGCAGATTCAAGACCAGCTGGTTCCAAAGCATAGAATAGTCACGGCCTGACATTCACTGGGCTGTATCTTCCTAGTGGGTAGAGTTATTATGCCACAGAAGCAGAACCAGTCAGACTGTTTATTTTTTTGTTTGTTCAGGCGTGGCAGGTATCCTCTGCTTCCTGTCCCCATGTGGTGGTTATACATGGGCAGGGCCTGAGGCTTGGTTTGGAAGGTCTTCTCCAGCCTCTCTTTTTTTGCCTGTAACAAAATTTGAAATATTTCCATCAAATAGTGAAGTACACTAAAAAAGTTGAGTTCCTGTGATGAGAGAATAAAGAACATACTGTTGAAAATACTGGATACATTTATTTTATCCAGTAAATTAATATCCACGACGGAATTAATACCTACAATGTCTAACTCCCTTTGGAGGGTAGAGATACAATTTAATATTGTGACCAATCACCTTTGGATGATTGACTATATTCAGTTTCTGCTTCAATTGATTATCTCTTTTCCTCTGTGTGCTTTAGATTTTGTTCTCATTTAAGATCTTGAAGAGAGAACTTAGATTATTGGTTTGAGATATTTCCTCATTTCTAATGTAGACTTTTAGCAATAAACTTTCCTCTCAGTTCTGATGTAGCTTTGACTCACACATTTTTATATTTTATATTTTTATATTCATTCAGTTTAGTGAGTGTGTATGTACATCTTTGTGTTTTAATTTCCCTTGAGACTTCCTTTTTGATCTGTGGATTATTTGAAGTATGTTGGTTTCCAAATATTTGGAAGTTTTTCTATCTTGTTTTGATTTCTTGTTTAAATCTACTGTGGTTGGAGAACATGATATGAATGATTTAAATTCATAAGTCATTCAATTTGTTGAGGTTTAAGCTTACTGAGGTTTGTTTATGGTTCAGGATATGATCTATATGTTCCACAGACACTTGAAAAGAATGGGTATTCTGCAGTTGGAGTGTTCTACAAGTGTTGATTAGATCTTGTTGGTTGATGATATTGTTGAGTTTCTCATATCCTTACTGGTTTTTCTCTCTAGTGTCAATTTTCGAGAGGGAAGAGTTGACATCTAAAACTATTATTGTGTATTTGCCTATTTGTCCTTTCAGTCCTATGAAGTTTTTCTTCAGATAAGTTCTGATTTGCTGCTGGAGCATATACATTTAGAATTGCTATGTGCTCTTGGTGATTGACCATTTTATCGTTATACAAGGTTGATCCCCAAAAGCCCTGAATTTATTTATAAAAATTTGTGTACTTATTCTTACATGTTTAAACTTCAATCACCTTCAAATTACTCTCTGTTTGATGCAATACACCTATTGAGATGCTTTTTCTACTGTTCAAAACAGTTTTTAAACTCATCAATTTTGGTACCTCTTAGTGCTTCTGCTGTTGTTTGTTTCATTTCTTCCACACTGGCATAATGTTTCTCTTTGTGAACTTTTTTCATCCAGAAAAAAAAAAAAAGACACTTGTGGCGAGACGGGGAGAACAGGGAGGGTGGGACACAGGGATCATGCTGTTTTAGGTCAAAAACTGCTGAACTCTCAGCATGGTATGAGCAGATGCATTGTCACAGTGGAAGAACCAGTCACCTGTTTGCCACAACTTACGACATTTCTTCTGCAAATCATGACACAACCTTCTCAGAACTTCTAGATAAAAACTTTGGTTGACTATTTGATCTGGGGGAACAAATTCCATTTACAATGGGCCCACCCTCCAAAAGATAATTCTGGTTTTCTTGGGGGTTTCCCCTCGTATAAAATCTCCTTCTGTCTCTGATGATTTTGTTTCCTCTCAATTTTGCTTTATCTGATATTAATATTGCCACTCCTGCTTTCTTTTGATTACTGGTTACATGATTTTTTTTTCATTATTTCATTTCATTTTCTTTTCTTTTCTTTTTTTTGAGTTGGAGTCTTACTCTGTCACCCAGGCTGGAGTGCAGTGGCATGCTCATGTTGACTGCAGCCTTGACCTGCTAGGCTCAAGTGATCCTTCTGCCTCAGCCTTCCAAGTAGCTGGAACTACAGACATGTACCACCATGCCTGACTAATTTTTTGAGATCTCACCAAGTTGCCCAGGCTGGCCTCAAACCCACGGGCTCAGGCAATCCTCTCACTTCAGCCTCCCAAAGTGCTGGGAGTATGGGCATGAGCCACCATGCCCAGCCTCATCATTTCATTTTCAATGTACTTATATCATTATATTTAAAGTGAGTTTCTGGTAGACAGCCTATGTTTAGGTCATGTTTTTTATCCATTCTACCATTTATTTTTTATTCTTGAAGGATATTTTTGCTAGATATAGGTTTCTGGGTTGACAGTTGTTTTTTTTTTCTTTCAGCAGTTGGAAAATGTATAACTTCCTTCTGGGCTCTGTAGTTTCTGAAGAAAAATTCACTTTAATTTTAATTGCTCTTATAATTAAGGTGTTGTTTCAAGCATTTTTCTTTGGTTTTCTGAAGTCTGGTTTTGATATATCTTAGTGTAAAGTGTTTGTGGTGTTTTCCTTCTGGAGTTTGCTCAGCTTCTTGAATCTGTAGGTTATGACTTTTGCCCTATATGGGAAATTTTCACTCATTAAATTTTTGAATGTCATTTTTAACTCTGCTCTTTCTCTTCTCCTTTGAGACTCTTATGACAAGATTGTTGGATTTTTCTTTCTTTTTCCCAAGGCTCCTATCTTTTTTGGTGCCAGTCTATTTTTTTTGTGGTAAAATATACATAACATACCATTTACCATTTAAACCCCTTTTGCGTGTATAATTCAGTGCCACTAAGTACTTTTGCATTGTTATGCAACCATTACCACTCTCTATCTCTAGAACTTTCCCATCATTCCTGACTGAAACTTGACACCCATTAAATAATAACTCCCTATTCTTCCCTCCCTCCAGGTGCTGGTAAACATTATTCTACTTTCTCAGTAAATTTGACTATTCTAGGAGTTCTTTTAAGTGAAATTATGCAATATTTGTTTTTGTTTTTGACTTATTCCACTTAGCATGATATTTTCAAGGTTTGTTCATGTTGCAATGTACTAAAATTTAATTCATTTTTTAAGTCTGAATAATGTTTCATTGTATGTATATGTCACATTTTGTTTATCTGTTCATTCATTGATAGGCATTTAAGTTAATTCTTCTTTTTGACTATTTTGAATAATGCAGCTACAAACACTGATGTACAAATATATCTGTTTGAGTTTCTGCTTTCAATTCTTTTGGGTATATACCTGAAAGGGAAATTGCTGGATCATTTGGTAATGCTATGCTTAATTTTTCAAGGAACTGTCATACTATTTTCTACAATTGCAAACCATTTTACATTCCGTTTATATACAGGCTGAGTAATTTATATCATTCAAAATCCAATTCACTCTTTGTTTAGTTTTGCTTTGTTTTGTTCATTTTTCTTTTGGTTTTTCTATTAGGTCCATTCATTGCGTTTTTGGTTTTTGTTATTGTATTTTTTCGTTCCAAATTTCCATGCAGTTCTTATTTATATCTTCCGCATCATAGATAAGACTAAATTTGCTTGTTGAGACTTTTCAATATTTGTCTCAAGTCTATTTGTAATTGTTTACTGAAACATGTTATGGTGGCTCCTTTAAAATCTTTGTTAGATAATTCTTACTTCTCTGTCATTTCAATGTTGGCCTCTATTGTCTTTTTTCATCGTCTGAGATCTTCCTGGTTCTTGATGAGATGATGAGTGATTTTTGACTGAAACATAGACATCTGGGTATTTTATTTCTGTACTCTGCATCTTATTGAGACCTGTTTTAGCTGGCTTCCTCTGACACAGCTCTGACAACTGAAGGGTGGGTGGGCG
>NW_007249816.1:499340-504271 GCF_000164805.1 Carlito syrichta | reverse complement strand
GTTACTGTGTGGAGAAGGTACAGTAACACTGAACACTACTATTAGGCCTGCATTGACTCCCTTAAAGATGGGGATGGTTTCCTATTGCTGGTAGAGGTGTGGGAGTTCCAGCTCTCGAAAGGCATCACTGATACCTCCTGGATGGGAGGGGTAGGAGAGCCTCCTTACTGTTCTCCACATTGCCCCATTGACACCACCAGGTAGGTGACCTCGTTACTGCTTGACTGTGGCAAAATACTTGCTCTTGATGAGATCTCTGCTGATACAGCTTCATTGGGGAGCAGCTCAGATGTCTCATTTCTGTCTGGTGAGGGTGGAAGTCCAAGCTCCCCACTAGCTTCACTGACAGAGTGCACAGAACAGGCTTTAGTTGGAGCTTTCTTTTTTGTTTGTGTTTGTTGCTGTTTCCAGGTCACTGAACTTCAGCTCCAAGTTGGGGATATATGTGACAAATAGAAACACTGGGAAACCACCACTGTATTATTTCTTGGGTCCCAAGGCCCTTACTCAGTTTTCTTTGTTCTCTTTATCTTTTAGTCTACTTATATTTCTTTTAGATATTATGTCCAGGGGTTTAGTTGTACTTATTATGAGCAATTAGGAAAAATGGTGTATTCTATTTTCCCAGAAGTAGAAGTCTAGATTCTGAATACTATACATTTTTAAGACAAAGTAGGATTTTTTTTTTTTTTTTAATGGATTAGGGGTGGGGCATGAGGGAAACAGAGCAGTGAAAGATCACACCAACTTTTTTTTCATGTTGCAATGTTTTTTTTGCCTTCTCAGCTAGAAGAATAGAGCTGTCACCTGATGAGATTGTGAACACTGTGGAAAGAACCTTTTTTAGGGGTGTGGTATTTGCAGGTCAATTTTGGAAAGGTTATGTTGGAGGTACCCTTTGGATATTTAGGTGGAGATGTTGAATAGGCAGATGGTCATGCTAGGTCATGCTAGTGTGAAGTTCAGTGGAGAAGTCTGAGGAATATAAATCTAGAAAGCATCAGTACATACATGATGTGCAGAGCCCGGAAAATGGATGAGATCACCATGAAAGAGAGGAAAGGCAAGGGAAAGAAGATGTTCAAGGTCTAAATTGTGCTCCTATTTAAAGGTTGAAGAGGGGAGGGAGCAGCCAGTGAGATATGAAGGAAACCAGGCATCCAAATGAAGGAAATGCCTTTGCTTCTAGACTCTTTCTAGTCAGGGTGATCATATTACTGTTTTTCTAATTCAAATTCTACTTCGTAGGCACTGCCTTTTTCCCTTCTTTCCTCCCCTCTGCCTTCTACTTCTCCCTCCCCTCTCTTCCTCCTCCTCCCTCACTCCTTCCCTCTTCCCTCTTCCCTCTCCCCTCTCCTCTTCCTCTCCCCTTTCCTCCCTCTCTGTCTGTCTTGGATCTGGGCTATTTCATACATGAACTGTCTTGGAACAGATGAAAGAACCCATTTTAATGTGTTTAGCACACATGGCCACAAAACCTTAGTGAGATATTTCTAATGACAAAAGAATTGCAAAGAAATCTTAAGTTGTATTTATTAGTTTAACTATTAACAATAGTATATAGTACAACAATGGTATTGTAACTTTGAAGCAAAACTGTGTTATGCTGTATGTTGTAGGATAAAGCAATGAATAAATTCATTGTTGTTTATAAGTATTCTGTTTTCTGATGCTTATTATGCCAGCCATCCTGGGGTTGGCACCAATCTCCACTCTAGTTATTCTGTGAGATGTTTCTTTCTTTTTTCTTTTAATTCTTATCTTTTCTTCTTTTTCTTTTGAGTCAGGGTCTCTGTTGCCCAAGCTGGAGTGCAGTGGCATGTTCACAGCTCACCACAGCCTTCACCTCCTGGGGTCAGACCATCCTCCAACCTCAACTTCCTGAATAGCTTGGACTACAGGTGCACCCTACCATGTGTGGCAATTTTTAAAAATTTTTTTGTAGAGACAAGGTCTCGCTATGTTGCTCAGGCTAGTCTTGAACTCCTTGCTTCAAGCAATCCTCTGCTTTGGCCTTCCCAAAGGGCTAGGATTACTGGCATGAACCATGACACCCAGCCGAGATTTTTCTTTCTTTTTTGATATCTTTCTATTGCCAGCTTCTAGTGTAATTCTACCATGATCAACCTTCAATACCTCTAAATTTGTGGACTTTCTCTGTGGCTTAGGATGTAGTCTGAAAAGAATGGACATTAATTTTTCATTTTGTAGTGTTAGGAATTTATGAGATGTAACTATTTCTGCTCCCAGATTGAAATATAACACCAGATTCCAATGACAAGAAGAAAAAAACTTCAGGGCAGGATACACCCGACATGATGTAACTACTTACTCCATCAATTCTGAATATAGATTGCATGAACGAGAAGATATTTCAGAAATTAGAGATAGTAAAAAGTAATTTGGAAGCAGAGAGAATGTTTTTAAATTATTTAACTAAAATGCCTTTCTACAACTGTCACTATGTATGTATGTATGTATGTATGTATGTATGTATGTATGTTTTTTGTACAGCCCTATTGCCCAGGCTGATCCGGAACTCCTGGGCTAGGCCTCCCAAATTGTTGGGTTTACAGTCATGAGCCACCACCCTAAGCCTCGATTCTGACCTGAGATGTGTATTTCAGGGTAATGTGTCATAAGTCAGTGTGATTTTTAGAAAATACAATCTGCAGCATATGTCAACATTGCATAAAATAACTTGGCTGGAACATGAAACAAATGTAAAGGCTGTTAATAAATTCAGGCAATTCTGATCAAAGTTTCCATGTTCTAATTAATTTCTGTATAATCTAAGTGGATAAAGACAGCTGTCTAAAGTTACATAAAACACGCCGTTTAATACTGGCTCGCCACTAACTAATGTTGGGCAAATCGTGCCTCAGTTTTCTAATATGCATAATGGGAGGTAACACAGCCCTTGAGGGTTTCCAGGATTAGGAATGAAAATAAGAAATTAGAAGTAAAAGCATTTTTCGCAGGCGAAGCCACAGAAATGCGAGCTACAGTGTTACGATGACCGTCTGCTTAGTGAAGAATGATTCCATATAAAAAAGCCCGCTTCGGTCTTAACCCGATGAGAATAAGGCCGAAAATGCGTAGTACGCATGTGCACAGGCTTCCGCCGGGAAAGGAGGCAAAGCCAAAAAGAGAAGGCAGGCAGGCCCCAGTCCGGCCTCCCCACCCAGCCCCGCCCACCGAGCGCCGGCGGCGCCGACGTCACGTGCGACTTCGACTTCCGCTTCCAGTAACCCACGTTTCTCTTTCTTCCTGTCTGCTTGGAAAGATGGCGTCCCGCAAGGAAGGCGCCGGCCCCAACGCCGTCCCTTCCAGTTCCGCCACGGGCGCGGCAGGGAAAGGCAAGGGCAAAGGAGGCTCAGGAGATTCAGCGGTGAAGCAAGTGCAGATAGATGGCCTGGTGAGTGGGGTTCCTCCTCCGCAGCCCACGTGGGCATGCAGGTCCCAGCACCCTCTCCTTTGGCTTACAGAGACCCGGCCGCGGTTTCCCCCAGTCCTCCTCTGTTTCATCTTCACTTTGTGTCGGGGAGACGCGACAGCACTCTCCGCCTTCTGACGGGGCAGTTGGGGACTGAGGAGGGGGGACCGAAGCTATGAGTGTGTGTGACAGGCTCTTGGGGTCTAGTTTGGAGATGCCTGGGAGAGGGGTTTTGGGTCAAGACTTGAGAACAAGCAGGCGACGAAGGTGCCGAGAAGGATTTAGGGCCCTAGGTTAGGGCTCTGGCAAGGGGAGAGCAAGGGAAACACTTATCTGCTGTGATCGGATATCTGGAACTTTCCAAGTGGAGATTTATTTTGTAGCCACTCTTGAGCCTGTAGTTGAGCGCTTTACTGACACTGTATGATTGGAATAGATTTTTGTGTAGTGTTAGAACAATCTAAGAGTATCAGAGACAACGTATTTAGTGGTTAAGGTGAGTGAACTAGGGCATCTAAGGAAATTCTTGAACAGGGAATGAACAGCTAGGAAAAGGCAAATCTAGAATGATGTGAAATTTTATCTGTTTCTAAGCAAAATACATTTGTACTAGTTTTAAAAAGTTTTAAAGGCATCTTCTCCTTGGGTGGGTGCTGTGGCTCACACCTGTAATCCAGCACCTTTGAGAGGCCGAGGATGGAGGATCGCTTGAGGCCTGGAGTTCGAGACCAAACTGGACACCATAGGAGGACCTCATCTCTACAAAATGGAAAAATAAGATAAAAGCATCTTCTCTTGCTTTGATCTCTTAGTTTTTTTTTCTTTAGATTAATGCAGACCTTAGATACTTGTAATAAGGAAGTCTTTTTTGTTTGTTTTAACTCGGAGTTTCACTCTGGAGTGAGTGCCCAGGCTGAAGTGCAGTGGTCCTATCATTGCTCACCGCAGCCTCAACCTGCTGGTCTCAGGCGATCCTTCCACCTCAGCCTTCCAAGTAGCTGGAACTACAGTTGTAGTTCTGTATAATCCACTTAGATTAAACAGAAATTAATTAGAACATGGAAACTTTGATCAGAATTGCCTGAATTTATTAACAGCCTTTACATTTGTTTCATGTTCCAACCAAGTTATTTTATGCAATGTTGACATAAAAATTAACCATGCCTGGCTAATTTTTCTTGATTTATTGTGGAGACAAGATCTCACCAAGTTGCCCAGGCTGGTCTCCAACTTCTGGGCTCAGGTCATCCTCTCACTTCAGCCACCCAAAGTGCTATTACAGGTATGAGCCATCCTGTCGGTCCTAATAGCTTCTTATATGGATTATTTTAATGGTATTTTGAACTGTTCTGTCAGGCCTTTTCAGTCCACCTTTCATAATTTTATTAAAACATTCATTTAATGTGAAAGTTCAGATCTTTTTTTTTTTTTTGAGTTGGAGTCTCACTCTGTCGCCCAGACTGGAGTGCAGTGGCTGCTCCCAGCCACCTGCTGT
>NW_007249816.1:381448-499239 GCF_000164805.1 Carlito syrichta | reverse complement strand
CTCACCTCAGCCTCCCAAAGGCGTGGGATTACAGGCTGAGCCACCGAGCCTGGCTTAAAAGTTCAGATCTTAACTTTCTTCCGTAGATGTTTTCAATGACTTTCCAGTGAATTCGAGGCCCACCAGGATGTCTTTGCTTCCTGTTTTTGTGTTCTGGTTTATTTTCTTTCTGTTGAAGCTTTGGACATTACAGCCACCCAGGACTACTTGGCTTTTTCCTGAATAAATCCTGCACAGTTTTGGCATCTTACCTGTTTTCCATGGCGTTTTTTCTGTTTGAAATTCCTTGCTCTCATCATCACATATTGAAGTAAAAAAAATGTGACTTAATAGGCTTGACATATTCTGGTTTTTAAAAATTCTCTGTGTAGTTTAACTTGACTTTGTGTACTCTAGATGTGGTCTTTTGTGGACTCATTTCACACATTGGTTGATGGCCTACGATGTGCCAGATCATGGCCTGAGAGATTCCGGGGGTCAGTGGGGAGCAAGGTAGACAGTTGCTGCCCTTGTGACCATTCTTAGCCACATGTGTACATGGATGGACCTAGTGATTAATTTCACCCTGTGTTTAGCCTTTTGTTTAATCACACTTGTTCCTGGCAAATTGATGGTCGGGACTAATATTTCTTCTTGTAGTTTCGAACCTTTCCATACTTGCCTTTAGAATGATTTTATCAATTTTTGTGTCTGTAATACAGTAGTTCCTTGGCATCTGAGGGATTGGTTCCAGGACCCCCAGATCTACCATAATTCAGCATATTAAGTTTTGTGTTGGCTGGGGAACCCTGCGGAACCTGCAGGTAGGAAAAATTTGCCCTCCTGTATGTAGTTTCCAATCGCTGGACCCATATAGTTCAAGATCATGTTGTTTAAGTGTCGGCTGTATTTCTTTTCACTTAGCATCATATCATCAGGACTTTACCATATTAAAATTTTTAGCCCTGTCTCTTTTAGCTTTTGTGTTCCACTTTTAGCCTTGCCTTTTTACCTGTTGAAGCTGGTGGTTAAATAACCATTTTATATTTGTAGTCTTTCATTCTTTCTTAGATTTCGTTGCTGTTAGAATCTGGCACCATTCATTGCCTGAATTCTTTTTCTTTTTTTTTTTGATAGATACAGGGTCTCACTGTGTTGCCCAGGCTGAACTTGAAGTCTTGGGCTCAAGCAGTCCTCCTGCCTTGGCCTCCCAAAGTGCTGGGATTACAGGTGTGAGGGAATTCGTTTTTTTTTAAAAGGGTCATTGATGACATTAGCAAAGAACTGTAAAATATATTGAAATAGCATAATGCAACATAGTGTCTGTGATACATAATTTAAATTACGAAGTAAGCATCCACTTACCCACCATTCAATTTGAGAAACAGAACATTACAAATATTTTTGAAACCCCTTCTTTTTCATTCCTTCCTCCAGTCTCTTGTTTCCACCTTATGTGATTCACTGTTGTGAGCTGTTTTAATGAATTTTTTTGTTGCTGTGCCACAGAGTATTCCTAAACAATTTGATTAGTTTCACCTATTTATATGAATAACTATGAATGGAATATGAATTAAATCATAGTATATGCCTTGAATCTTTTTTAAAAAATACATATATTTTTAATTTTAGAAATAGTAGAGTTAGAGTATTACTATTTTGCTCAGGCTGGTCTCAAACTCCAGGTCTCAAGCAATCTTCCAAATATGCTCGGATTACAGGTATGAGCCACTGTTCCTGGCCTTGAGTCTTGATATATTTATCTCATACCATGGTTGTTAGGTCTTATGTGATGCTAATGGTCCCCTTTACTAAGTATTGAAATGTCAAAATATTTTCATAAGTACAAGTGGTACAACTGTACCACTTCACATTTGTCCCAGCAGTTTATGAGGAATCCCATTGCTTCACATCTTTTCTACCTTTCATATGGCTAGATATCCATTTTTGTCAGTCTAGTAAGTTGAAATGGAATCTCGTAATTTTTTAGTTGTCCATTCCAATAGACTTCTCAGTGTGTCTCTTACTGTGTACCTTGCAGGAGTCCATGCTCAGTCATCCTTATGGAATGGAAGAGTGGATCTTCATTCTAGTCAAGTAATCTCATTGTTCTTAGGCAGGATCAAGTTAATTCTAGCCGTTGAACTTTTTATGTAAAACTCATTTTGCTCTCTGAACAGTCTGAATTTTACTTTTCTTATGTTCATTAGACCTTTATTATTCAAAAGTATGTTCCATCAGTTAGTAGACGAGTGTGATGAACAGCACTGGTTACACCTGGAAGCTTGTTAGAAATGCAGACGTAGAGTATTGCAGAAGCTCAGGCCCTTCTCCTGATCCACCAAATCAGGTGATTTACAGTACATAGTTTGAGAAGCACGGCTCATTTCCACATTGATGTTTTCCTTTCTATGGACTTTTTAATGAGGACAGCTTGTATCTCTCTTGGTATGTTGTTGATACTGTTAATAATGGTTTACTCTTAATGTATTTTCCCTTTCTCACTGGGATGATAACTCTTTTCAATGCTAAGGCATAAAACATTTGTATCCTCCATATTTCAGTGCTTGAAACCCATTGTGTTGAAATGTTACTTTTTAAATTTTGTTTTCCCCTTATGTAAGAAGTTACCTTATTGTTTAACATAGTGGTAACTTGTTAACTACCGTAATCCCCTGGTTTTGTAAGTAAGGCAGAGTATGTTATTAATAAATGGAAAAGTCTGAATTATGTATACAGTCAGCTCTATATATCCATGGATTCTAAATCCACTGGTCCCACATGTGTGGATTCGATAGTGGATCCAAAATATTTTTAAAAATGCAAATAACAGTACAGCATAACAACTATTTACATAGCATTTGCATTCTGCTAGATATTATAAGGACCCTAGAGATGATTTAAAGTGTGCAAGAGGGTATGTGTAGATTATATGCAAATGCATCATTTTATAGAAGGTACTTGAGCTCTGCAGATTTTGGTATCTGGTTGGATCCTTGTTACTGTCTGAAGCTTTTGTCTACTTGTTTGACTCTTGACACTAGAATATCAACTTCCATGTCAGGTTTGTTCACTATAGTATTTCCAGGTGTCTAGAACAGTGCCTTACACATAGGAGGCACACAGGTATTGTGAGTGAATTAGTATACTGTTGTGTAGAAATTTTCTTGAAAATCGGTCATGGGGAAACTGAGTTAAATAAGTACCCTGTAGAAATAAATGAGGTGCTGGTGAGAAAGAACACAGGACTGAGTGTGGGATGCCAGTTTGCTTTATGAGCGTGTTCCTGGTTCTTTACCTTTTTGCTTGTTGGTTACTTGCTTGTGTGATTAGAAGAATCGCTAGTGTTGTACCTTCAGGGCCCTGTGCAAGAATGTTTGGCTATGTTTTATCTGGTCCTCACAGCAGCTTTGGAGGTAGATGTTACCTCTGCCTTACCTGTCTGATGGTTATTCAGATCCAGTGTGATCATGTTGGTGGAAGCACTGTGAATTGAGATGAGTAAATCCGATGTGTAGTGCTCAGCTAGCGCTGGTATCATTGTGAACTTCTGTGACACTGTATGAAGTTAAAGAGACTAAATAACAGCATATTGAATTCTATGAAGTGGAAGCTCTTGGCTGAGATGCAAGTCTCAAGTAGAATATAGTTTGGCCTTATATGTTAGTGTTTTAACAGCAAAAAATTATATGGCCCTTGGCTCCTCCTTTCAGTTTTCTGACTTTAGTGGAAAATAAATAAGTTGTTTCATGTGTGAATTTTTCAGTCAGATAATTTGAAGTCTTTCAAGCACCAAAACTTTTATGTTTTAGCAATTTTAATTGTAAACATTTCTGAAGTATGTATGACAATTTTCTCCATCTTTAGTCAAGAGAATGTTGACCACAGTCTAGCCACGTTTGGAAGACTTGGTATTATTTATCATTAAGAACATAAGTAGCCGGGCTCGGTGGCTCAGCCTGTAATCCTGCGCCTTTGGGAGACTGAGGTGAGTGGATTGCCTGAGCCCGCGGGTTCGAGATCTGCCTGGGTAGCGAGACCTCATCTCTACAGTAAATCAAAAAATCACCCGGGCGTGGTAGCGCATGCCTGTAATTCTGGCTACTTGGAAGGCTGAGGCGGAAGGATTGCCAGAGCCCAGCAGGTCGAGGCTGCGGTGGCCGGGAGTGGCCACTGCACTCCAGTCTGGGCGACCAAGTGAGACTCCAACTCAAAAAAAAAAAAAGAACATAAGTTACTGATAAAAACTGGACAGTACTTCTCAAGAATCCTTAGGGTAGTCTGCTTATTTCTATAATAAATGTTTTCTGTCATTCAATTTTAGGTGCCTTGAATAGTTTATCTTTCTAGATGGTTGGCTTTTTTGGTGGTGGTGAAATATATCTGTTTCTTACCTCCTTGATTTCCAGTTTTTTCCTTTTTTGGTTAAAAAAACAGGCAGGATTATTTCTAACCTGAGAGCAAGTACACTAGTGAATGGGGATTAAATTAAGTATGAAGTCTGACATTTTGACCGCTTAGTTGTATTTTTTTGCTTAGACAAGTAAGGTGTTAGTGCTTTTAAATTATAACTCTTTATAATGGAAACAGCATTAAATATATACTGTTATATCTTGGTAGCTCCAGAAGCTGATAGACTGGTATTATCTGGATTATACATATGATCCATCCACTACAGAAGCTTTTCAAAGACACAAAGTGAATATATCCTAGAGCTTGAACTCAAATCACATCTTGCCATCCTTGACTCATTCTAAATCTTGCACTATTACCGCTGCTAGGACTGTATAGATGTTAGTTCTGTGTGCTAGATACTGTCGTAAATACTTTATATAATTCAAGCATTGAAGCCATATGACAACCCTATGATACAGGAACTATCTTACCAGTGAGGAAGTTCAGATACAAATACATAATGGGATTTGGTTAATGTCAAGATGGGGAAAATAGAAGTTAAGGTATACACAAAAACAGTTAATTCAGTGCTCATTGTCCTAGTGTTAGAAATGTATTTTTTTAAACACTAAGGTGTCTTTCAGAATTATAACTTTAAAATGTTGGAGAAAGAAATGTATCAGAATCTTTATATTTAACCCTTTGTACTCAGATGTCAGACATTGTAAATCTAACAAACCACTTGGTTGTCCCCTCTCAGGTCATAAAGATGGTTATATAGGACAAACTTATGCAAACATAAATTTTTAAAAAAATGTATGTTCCTTGGAATTTTCCATGCATATTACATGAAAAAGCATATAAAGAGATGGAATATATAGTGAAATATGATTGATCAATTGAGAAGTGGTTTTCAGGAATCACGAGTGCGTCCTTCCACATCTTCTTTGAACAACAGACTGGACAATAAATTGCATATTAATATGGGAGGAAGAAAATGAGACTTCATTGTCTGCTCGAATAGAAAACAGGTGGAAGACATCAAATTAGTATTGCACAACATATTATCAATGAGCCTGTAATGCATGTCAATGACTGTTTCATACATTATCACATGTTTGAAAAATATAAGATGCAAACTTTTGTTTTTGTCATAACAAGTTCCTTAAAGTCCAAAATTCATTTCAGATATCATTGCAATAAAATAATTGTTTCCAACGCTTTATTACTTAATATAAAGTGTTATATGAATAGTTTTTCACTATTTCATAAAAAAGTACAGTCGAGTTGCTAATTGGCAATCTGCGAGATGTCTCTGAGTGCAAAGGGTCAATAATATGACATTCTGGGAGAATATATGTGCTTTCTGTAAGTCAATTTAGTAAATATTCTTAAGTTTGAAAAAATGCAACCTTTAGCTTATGTGTTCACATACTAGGATACTAGGGATCAGTAGTGAAGAAATAGGAAGTGTGTTAAGAAGAGTTGGCAGGAGCATGATAGGTGTTCCTAAGGTAGTGTACCTATGTTAATAGGTAAATTCAAGTCCATCTTGCTTTTGCATTTTTACAGTGCTTCTGAGATTTGGATAACCCTATAGATATCCTGGGCATTGCTCCTTTCTCTTAAGGTCAGAGGCCTTGAAATTCATTGCTTTTGTTGTTGAGTTGGTATCTCTGCAGCCCAGGCTGGAGTGCAGTGGCACTCACTGCAGCCTCCTCCTGCCTCACCCTCCTGAGGGGCTGGGGTTACAGTTATGTACCACTGTACCCAGCTATTCTTTTGTTTTTCTTTTTTTATAGAGGCAATGTCTTGCTATGTTGTCTTAGGTTGGTCTCGAACTTTTGACCTCAATTGCTTTAAGCAATGGGATTATGAATGTGAGCCACTGCATGACGGCTGCCTTTTTTTTTTTTTTTTTAACTGAGTTTGTGGCATATTCACTAGTGATGACACGTTGTATCAGCTGTTTCTTGTAGCCATCTTCTTGAGTATAATTTAAGGAGCCCAGCATACACAATATTTCTTATGGAGGAGATGATCTAATAAATCCCTTCGCATCTCTAGGCCTTGGTTAATATAAAGGTAATGCATGGCCTTCTTACTGTAGTAAGTAGAAGCTCAATGTGTAACTTCTTACTGATGTTTAATCATTGCCAACAGCAGTTTTAGTAGTAGGTGTTGATTTTAATAGGTAGTGATAGTTGGAGTTGCATTCCAGACTGGAAGCTTTGCCAAATAAATGGGTTATGATAAGAAAATTTAACTTTAGTTATCAGATACGGCCTGGATAAAATAACATACCTGGTTTACTCCTCACATGTCTGTTTTGACATTAAAATATGTGGGTCACAATTCACATTTTAAATCAGACTTGGGTTTTTTATCTGTTGCTTTCTTGTCACCTTTGGCTTCAACTACTGGCTTCTGTATAATGATAAATTCTGATCTTTTGCTTATTAGTTAGGACTTTGTTAGTTTGTCTATGCAAGTCCTGGTGGGTTTTTTTTGTTTTGTTTTGTTTTGTTTTTGAGTTGGAGTCTCACTCTGTTGCCTAGGCTGGAGTGCATTGGCTCATACACGGCCACCGCAGCCTCGACCTGCTGGGCTCAGGTGATCCTTCCGCCTCAGCCTTCCAAGTAGCTAGAACTACAGGCATGCACCACCATACCCAGCTAATTTTTTGATTTATTGTAGAGATGAGGTCTCACCAAGTTGGCCAGTCTGATCTCAAACCTGTGGACTCAGGCAATCCTCTCATCTTGGCCTTCCAAAGTGCTGGGATTATAGGCATGAGCCACCGCACCCGTCCGAAGAAGTCCTGGTGTTTTAGCCTTGGTGGTGCAGCTCAGTCCAGCCTAGACATGGGGGAAAAGCCTCTTCAAAGCATTAAGTACTGCAAATAATCTGTGAGTTCTTACATTTGTGTTCACGTTTTCTTACTTTTACATTGTTAAGTCTACCTTAGATAATTCCTTAGATGACAGTTTCTGACTTTGGCCATTACATGGAAACTTGGTTGCATTTGCTTTCTCTTCAAAATTCGTTTATAATTTTTTTTTTGTGAAATATTTAATTTATGATATTTGGATATTATTTCATTTGACAAGGTATGAGATAATATACTTAAATCTGGCCTTCTTTTGGAAACTACTCTTTGTAGAAGATCATTCTATTAAATGGTTATACCCAGCAAAGATTAGACTTAACATCAAAGTGCAGTGCAGTTTACTTACCCATCTGTTTGGTGACAAATTGTACTTTCTTCATCAAAACTGAAAGGACTGGAATGAGTACTTGTATATGTCAGAGTGGTATAGTATATTTTTGTTAATGTTGGTACCAAGCTCAAGCACACAAGGAAAAAAAGGATTCAGGGAAAATAGTGGTAACTTAGTCAAAATATGAACTTTTTTTTAACTCTTTGAGTCTTTTACCCTTTGAATGTCAACTGTATTTTGGCATAACATTTTAAGATTTATTTTCCCCAAATAGTATCTCAACTAGTCCCTGATTGCTAAAGGTATTTATCATATCCTGATGATGACTGTGAGGGTTTTTTCTTGACATGCCTTCTTCTCTCCCCGTCCACAACTAGAAAACTTTGGAAAAAACACTAAAAACCATAAAGAAGAAATCACTTTAAATTTATAATATGAAGTTGGGTGGCACTGTTAAGATTTTGGGTTTATCTTTCTAGTGTTTTTTTCCTATGCTTTAATGAATACCTAGAGTTGAAATTAATGAGCTAAAGGGTATGCCGAATTTTAAGTATCTGCATTTTAAGCATGTGGCCAAATTGTTCTCCTCAACAGTCATACAGTGCAGTTTACTCTCCCACCTGGAGTGTGGGAGTACTGTTTTCTTGGCATCATTGCCACCTGAATGTTAAGATTTTTTAAAATCTTGAAGAAAATAATTTAAAGAGCAGGTGTGGTGGCTCACTGTTGTAATTTCAGTGCTGTGGGAGGCTGAGGTGGGAGGATCACTTGAGCCCAGGAGTTTGAGACCAGCCTGGGCAACGTGGTGAAAATAGAAAAAGGTAGCTGGGTGTGGCAGCGTATACCGATAGTCCTAGCTACTCGGGAGGCTGAGATGGGAGGATTGCTTGAGCCCTGTAGGTTGAGGCTGCTGTGAGTGTGATTGTGCCACTGCACTTGAGCCTGGACAACAGAGACCCTGACCCCCTTTCCCCTAAAAAATCAGACTTTTGAGGTCCCTACCTTTTGTGTTGTCCTCCAAATGAGGGCTTGTAGATACTGTTTAAAAATGTGGTTTATTGATAGCCTTGGAAACAAATACAACCAAAATATTTTCTTTTTGGAAAGAAGGAAAAAACTTCCATTATACCTTTTGTGCAGGGATGCATAATTTTCAGTTTCCTTCTGCAGGACCTCTTGACCAGAGGAGGTGAGTAATCACTTCATGGATTTACTGTGGGACACTTTTTATACCAGAAAATAGCTTTTATTAACCCTAATGAAACACAAGCACGACACTGGATAATACATGCACATGGTACATACATCAGAAGATGAAAAGAGCAGGCAGTGAAAAGAAACTCACTGTCATTCCCTACCTTCCACCCACCCTCTTTCCAGAGGCAGGCACAGTCACTCTTTTTCAATGCGTCCTTCAGAACTTGTTTTAGCAAGTACTGCCTCCTCCTAAGGAGTCAGAAACCAGTTATGATCAGAGTGTCCCCAGTCACCTGCAGGCCTCTATGTAAGCTGTGGTCAGTGCCCCTAAATTAATCAACTTATAATGTGTTAAGAAGTGGACAGTGCATAACAGCTCTGAATTTTTTTGTTGATTTGCATGAGAGGAAGTGAAGTTTTTTCCAGGTAAGCCTTTTTATCACTCATTATTTCGTTAGAAAAATTACATACCAACCGCATGTGGGAAAATTTGCAGGTTGGTTACACATGATGAGTTGGTAAAGTAGAAACTTATAAATTAAGGCCTGGCATGGTGGCTTATGGCTGTAATCTCAGCACTTTCAGAGGCCAAGGCAAGAGGATTCCCTGAGCTCAGGAGTTTGAGAACAGCTTGGGCAACTTGGTGAGACTTCATCTCTAAAATAGACTTAAAAAATAAGTCAGGCATTGTGGTGCACACCTGTGGTCTCAGCTATTTGGAAGGCTGAGGCAGAAGGATCACCTGAGTCCAGCACATTGAGGTTGCAGTGACTGAGATCGTGCCACTGCACTCCAGCCTGGGCAACAGAGACTCTGACTCAAAAAAAAAAAGGAAAGAAAGAAACTTCTAAATTAAACATCTTTATCACTTAACATTAAATCATGATTGTATATTTGTGCATTTGACTGCATCCTTTTACTTTATCGTGACCAGTTTTTATGGTGAGAGTAGTGCCATTCTGTTAATTTTCCATCTGCTCTTTCCCCCAGCAATTATGAATTGATTTAACTCTAAAAATGTGAACCATCAATGAGCATTAGATCCAAGAGAATAATAATAAAATATGCCCTTTCAAACTGAAATATAGAGGTTGATATTGATTAAGTGTATGGGAGCATTATAACTAATCCCATATGTGTCTGGAACAAAATATCTTTTTCCCCTGTTCAAGTTGCTTGAATTTCTTTCACATCAAAACTTAGCAGCAGTAGTGATTTAACTCCCATTTATTGTTTAACTCAGCCGGTATGAAATGGAACCCCCTATCCCACTTGAGCCATAAAATGTGTTAAATTTAAGGCTAATGTGGATTTTTGCTTTTTGAATTTACATTTTGGCAATAACTACCGTCTTTGTTCAGTGTTAGAAAAAATGATCTGGGCTTAACCAAATAAGAAAACTGCCAAGTTCACAGATCAGTTAGTGAAAGAAGCCAGAATTAAATGAAAGTCTAGATATTGACTTTACCGAATATGCTAAGGGGAGGTTTTGTGGCATTACAGTTTCTTTGAAAAGAAAATCCCTCTACAGTAATAGCCGTTCTTTGACGGTGATTGATGTGAGAAATTCAGGCTGTGGCCTTGCCTCCCAGGAGCTCTGGAACTGCAGGAAACCACCTAGCATGTGCGTCCTGCCTGACCTCGTCTTAGCTGGCTGGCAACTTGTGCAGCCTGGGCTGTGTCTTTATTTATAAACTGGACTGAAATTGGTCTTTGTTTTTAGCTAGGTTAGTGATGTTTTAAAGGAAAATGAAATACATACACATACAAATGTATACAGAATATTTATACTAAATCAGTTTACTGTCTCTTGACTTTTTAATGCAGACTTTAAAAGTCTTGGCCTGGAAATTTGTGGTGGTGATTGCTATAAGAGATTGTTCTTGGTCCGACTGATTGGTAAGTCTTAACAGAAAAGGAAGTTTGGTGTCAGGTGGTTGATTTTTAGTAAGTTATAATTCACATCTTACTAGACTGAAAATTGTAAACATTCTGGGTAGACAAGTGTCAGTGCTGTGAGGGTCCTTGGCATAGTTTAGTCACTTGCTGAATATTTGTTGGATGGACAGATGGGTGGATGAGTGCCCTGGGTAGGTGACATGTTTGTTGTAACAGTTGTCCTCAGAATAGTAGCTGACAGTTACCAAGAGAATTCCCTGGGCATTATGTGCTGTGTAGTTTGAGTGGATCCTCTTTCAGTCCTTGCAGAAGTGCCTTAGACAGGTACTGGGATGCAGGAAGGGGTGAGGCTCAGGCAGAGGAGGTCACTTGCCCAAGGCTACAGGGCTGGCACTCCGTCTTGGTTTTGGATTCTGGTACCCAGCCTTGCAATGACTATGTGCTATGATTTTTCTGTTTGTGCAAACCAGAGGAGTCACATTTGTGTATATATTCATAAGAAATCATTTTTAAGCTTTTACTAAAGTTTTTTCTTTCTTTCTTTCCTTTTTCTGTTTTTTGAGTTGGAGTCTCACTCTGTCACCCAGACTGGAATGCAGTGGCACGCTCACTGCTGCCGCAGCCTCGACCTCGACCTGCTGGGCTCAGGCAATCCTTCCACCTCAACCTTCCAAGTACCTGGAACTAGAGGTGCACACTACCACACCTAGCTAATATTTTGATTTACTGTAGAAATGAGTTCTCACCAAGTTGCCCAGGAGGCTGGTCTCAAACCCCTGGACTCAGGCATTCCTCTTGCCTCAGCCTCTCAAAATGCAGAGATTACAAGCTTGAGCCACTGTACCCGGCCAGTTTTTTCTTTCAAACATGTTTTCATTTTTTTAAAAAAAGCTTTGTAGAATTCTTGTGTCCTAGGCAACAAAGGGGAGCCGGCAGTGAGAGATGTGAGTGTTGGGGTCAGCTGTGCTCACACATGGGAGAAGTAATTGGCTGTCTTACCTCCGTCCTACAGAGCTGATTCAGAGTGGGTCCCTGCTGCCGAAACTAGTTTGTTTTCACAATTCTTAAAAATACAGTGTTTTGGATAGAATTGGAGCCGAGGGAGTGGGAGTCTGACCCCAGTGGAGGAGCACGCCTATCTCTTGTAGCAGCAACAAGGGTGGAGAAAACCATGGGCTTGGCGGCTACACAGTTTGGATGTATTTTAAGAGATCTCCTATCTGTGATGTAAATTAAGCAGTGTTTGGTTCTGAAGTCTGCATGTTCAACTTCTGGAGTTGGGAAGAACTGTGTACCTGCTTAATGTAACAGGTTCTCTAAACCCGTGCTGCTCATACACGGGGCTGCATGAGAGAAACACAGGATTGAGTGTTCCAAAACTTTTAGAGCAGTTTGGCACAGTTGTGATTATCCAAGCGTGTGACCCCTGGGCCCGTGTACTTTATCTCTTGTTAAAATTTTCACTTTTCTAGTAAGTAATTCTATTTTACTAAGTATTGGTCTGTGATGGACTTGGGGAAAAGGGGTTCTTCACCACTGATAGCCTGAGAAGCATTGTTAGAAATGATTTTCATACCTATCTTGTCTAGTAGCATCTATCTTCCTGTAACCAGATCAGTCATATTTAATTGAACTGTAATATATCTAAAATAGTATTGTGATCACTAAATACATCTAGATTTACTTTAAATTAGTTTTAGTGCTAAGATGTTTTAATAATTTCAGTTTTTTTAAACGTCTGTGAGTTGTTTAAAAAGATGAACAGGTTGCAACCTCAGCATTTCCTATGAGCTCAGCTTTATGAAAGAAGGTTAAAGATGATAAATGACATAATGCTAACAATATAAAACGACCTGTGTTTCTAGTTATTTTAGTGGGGCTTTTCAGCAGGTCATTTCTGTGTCTATTACGGAGACAATGCTGCTTTTGCTGGTGAAGGTTTCTATAATAAGTTAGCATAAGTTTGAATTGTTGATTTATAATTGGCAAAGGCTAGGCTTCTTTTAAACAGGTCTCTCTGCCTGTTGAAAACCAGTCTCTATATCCAGACGTTACCTCTTTATGTTGATGGTGTGCATGTGTGCGTATTTTCTAGTAATTGGTGTATGTGTGTGCACTGATATCTGAATAGAGTTGAAGAGTAAACAGGTCAACAAGAGATTGGAATTTAAAGTTGGCAGGTGCTTTGGCTTGTGGTCTGTGGGTTTTTTCTTTTTCTCTTTTGAGTCTACTTACCTATGCTTCATTCAGCTCATATTTTACCAACATAAAAAACCTGCTAAAGTCAAGATATATGATGGTCATCATATATTTGGTCACCATTAGGTCAACTCAGTAGCACTGTTAAAAAAAGGAAATTAAATTAGTTTGTTCTATTTTTTTTGTAACTCCACACTGCAAATCACAGTGATTATTGTGTTTTTAAAAAATTTTTCTGTTTTTCATTAGAATTAAAAACAAGCACACACTTATTGTAACTGAGTAAAAATGCAGACTTATAAAGGAAAAGGTAATGTCCTTTCACACTATTCCTGTTCATACAAACATGGAGGTAATAGATTTTTGTTACTATTAATTTTTAAAACTTTTTAACTTTTTTGTTGTCATGGTCCTCTTTGGGAATTGAATGAGTTCAAAAGACTTTTTTTTCCAGGATAATACCTTTAACTACACAGACACAAAATATTGCTGATGATTTTAAGACATTCACAGATCTCTTCAAGCTCATGGCTGTTGGGTTTAAGTGTTTGCTGTAAGGGCTTGTATGCTTTGAGTCGCTTACGTTTTGACTTAAAATTTTGGGTGGTATGGTTTGGTTTTTTTTTATAAACTGCATTTTTTTGAGCAGGGGGAGGTGAATATTTTAATATCTAGTTTCTTTGATAAATTTGTTTTACATAAGCAGGTTTTTCTAGAAACTGAAATTATCTGTTGTCTAAGTAATTTCATTAAATTCTGAAATACTTTAAAGTGACAAAAAATTGTAAGTATTATACTATGTCTTTTAAAGTGATATTGTTTACTTTTGATGACCTAGGTTTACTATAAACTTGAGTTAATATATATACATATGTTATATGTAATGTCAGGTTATAGTCATGGTTCTTATCTTAGCTCCTTGGTCTTTTTTTTTTTGAGTTGGAGTCTCACTCGGTCGCCCAGATTGGAGTGCAGTGGCCGTTTCTGGCCACTGCAGCCTCGCTTGCTGGGCTCCAGCAATCCTTCCACCTCAGCCTTCCGAGTAGCCGGAATTACAGACATGTGCTACCACACCCGACTGATTTTTTGATTTTTATTGTAGAGATGAGGTCTTGCTGCCCAGGCGGGTCTCGAACCCGCGGGTTCAGGCAATCCACTCACCTCAGCCTCCCAAAGGCACGGGATTACAGGCTGAGCCACCGAGCCCGGCAAGCTCCTTGGTCTTTATAGCATTTCAGGGTCTTTGAACTCTGAAATTGAGAGTAAAATTGGAAGTGAGTACACATACGAATTGTTTCTTCATCAGACTTTTTAAAAGTGTGGCTTTCTTTTCTTTTTTTTTTTAGTTAAGGTATTATTTAAACATAATAAAACACACTAATTTTAAATTCAGTTTGATGAACCCCAGTAATTGCAAACAGTTGTTTAACTGCCACTGCTGTCAAGATGTGGAACAGTTTGTCCCCTTGGGCAGTGTCCTGAAGCCCTGCTGTAGTCAGTGTCCTCCTCCTCCTCCTCCTCACCTGGACCCCAGGAAACTACTTTTCTATTTGCTTTCACTGTTGCCTTTTCTAGAACTTCATATAAATGAAGTCATGTATGTAGTACCCAGCATTTTATTTGCCTTCTGTCACTTCATGTTTTTAAGATTCCGCCCTGCTGTGTATGGGTATTTTGTTCCTTTTTGTTGCTGAGTAGAATTCCATAGAATGGATATACACATTGAGTATCTGTAATTGGAAAATCGGAAATGATCCAAAATTTGAAACGTTTTGAGCACCTACACGATGCTACAAATGGAGAATTCCTTACATGACTTTGTGTGGTGGGTCACAGTAAAAATGCAGATGTACAGCACACATTTTATTCACTGTCCCCAAGGAAGCAAAGCCCTCCCAGCCCCCATCAGCTGCTCTATATTTTTTCATGCATGCGCACAGAGGGTAAGGAAGTGTCAGTGGCCAATAATCCATATGGGGCCATCATCACGTGCATTGCTCAGTGTGGAAGGCACTATGCACCATCTTCTCCTCTGTGCTGTAAAGATGTTAAAAATACAAATATTCCAACGTCTGGAAAACCCTAAATCTGAAACACATCTGGTCCCAGGTATTTTGGATAAAGGATCCTCACCCTGTGCTGCAGTTGATTTATTCATTTGTGTTTGGTGGCCCTTTGGGTGGCTTCTGGGTTCTGGTTGTTATGAATAATGCTACCATGAATACTTGTGAACATGTCTTTGTGTGGATATATGTTTTTATTTCTCCTGGGTAGATCCTTAGGAGTAGGTATAGTCACATGGTACTGTACTGTCTTCTGCTTTCCCACTAGCAATTTTCATGGAGCTTAAGCTTTTTAGAAGGTCTCCATTTCTGCTTCCCTGACCTAGACAAGTTCAAGACTCCATCTCCTGACCCATGAGCAGAGATTGAGTTACATATATCTCAGTTCCTAGATGTAGATGTGATGTACTTGTGGGCATTACTACATTAACTGTGGGGCCTGAGAGTCCTATATAGGTTTCTTAGTTTCCTCTTTACCTCTTAACTTTGGAATTTTGGATGTCAGCTTAGCTTTAGGCATATATTTATCAGGTAAAGATTGACCCTGACACTGAGAAATACACATATTACGAATTAAAAAACAGTGTTAACCTTTCCTGGCAGGATTTTATTTGCGTGTTGTTTTCTAATTCATTAACAAAACCTGTATGAAGTTGGTAGTCTTGAATTTTGTAATGTCCTTTTAAGATAAAACTGTTTCTGCCAGCAGGTGGTCTTACCTCCCAGTGCTTTTAGTAAAAAATGTGATCAGCCTAACTCTTCACCCTCTTGGTCCCTGCTCATCTAACCCCAGGCTTTTTTGTTCCCCTAAGATACAACTTGTGTGCTTGGTGAAAGTAAATACTGGCATTTTTTGGTAAAAGATTGGAAACGCTTGTTCCAGGTGTCCTCCTCCCCTGGCCTTCACAGGACTGGTGACTTGTTCTCCAGCTCTGCCAGGTGTCCTCAGAGGCTGCCTCCCTGGGTCCTTCTGACTTCCCCCTTTTCTTCATAGTGCTTTTCACAATCTGTAATCACATTAATTTTCTTTGTCATTCTAGAATAGTAGTTCTTAATAGTAGTAGTTCTTGGACATCCTCTTAGTGAGTCTCCAATGTCAAAACTTATTTTCATAATAATATATAATTTGCCATTTTTACTGTCATTCTTACATAAGTGTTTAGTGGATGTTTCTTGATGCTACATGATATGTGATATCATAGAAGATTGGATGCCAAAGGAGATATGATAAATCATCTGGCTTCTGTAAAACCAGATAGTAAAAAGATTTTCAAAAATGTAAAACTCTGATTCTTCTATCCTGATTAAATTTTTTTTAATGTAATTTTTTTTTTTTTTTTTTAGTTGGAGTCTTCACTCTGTTGCCCAGGCTGGAGTGCAGTGCCACGCTCACAGCCACCGCGGCCTTGAGCTGGGGGGCTCAGGCGATCCCCACCTCAGCCTTCCAAGTAGCTGGAACTAAAGACATGCGCCACCACGCCCACCTAATTTTTTGGTTTATTTTAGAGATGAGGTCTTGTCAAGTTGCCCGGGCTGGTCTGGAACCCATGGGCTCAGGCAATCTTCTCGCCTTAGCCTCCCAAAGTGCTGGGATTATAAGTGTGAGCCACTGTGCTCAGACTTGAAAATGTAAATTTTTATAAAAATGTGAAACAGTGTCATTCATATTTCCCAATAAAATTTGTTTTGGAGGATAGTTACTTTTCATTAACATGTAGCTTATATTAACACATAACACGTTTATTGTTGTTTTTAAAATAAATATTTCAAACATTCCTCGATTTTGAATTCTGATATGCAAATATCAGTGTAAAAGTTCTTTGGGAGTGTTTAGTAATTTTTAAGAGCTTTTAATTTTTAAGGGCCTTGTGGTACAATAGGATGTATATTTTGTAGAATTTCCAGAGTGATAGGAGTGTCTTTTGTTATTGATAATGCCGCCTCTTTGACCACACCTGAGTCCTTGCTAATGAGTGACTTAGGGTCAGACACCTAGATGGGGCTGGTCACTAGAAAGAGCCTGCGATTAGAAGGTTGGGACTTTCAGCCCACTCACCTTTGGTGAGAAGTGGGGAGTGGGCTGGAGGTTCATCTTCATTAGATTCCATAAAAACTCTTGAACAGCAAGATTTTTTTCAACAGTTCACTTTTGAGCACATACTCTTTCTCTGAATACTGTACTTAGCAGTTTTACATATATGAAGTAATTTAATCTTCATACCTTGTGAGGTTGGTATTGTTATTATCTTTATTTTACAGGTGGGAAAAATAAGATGGGGATTAAGCAACCAGTCCCAGTTCACTCAGGAACGATGAGAGCAGGATTCAAATCCAGTAGGTCTGATTCCAGGGCCTGTAACTTCCTCATTAGACTATGTGCCACTTTTCAGCAATACCTATATGTAACTTAAACTTGGATATGTACATTACTTGAGAGTAAATGCTCAAACATTTTTCTGAACACCAGTGAAGATAAAGGTTTAGGTGGGGTGGTTGGTTGGGTGGATTTGGAAAGAGGAGACTAGCAGGAGACTGAACAGCAAGATTTGATGAGCTTTTGGGCGTCTGGACACTAGGAGGAGCTGGGAAGGCCGCAGCCCCGGGGACGCTGTGCCTGCCCTTCTCTCTTGCCCTGTGCTCTATTCTGGCTATTCATCTGTGTCATTTAGAATATCCTTTGTATAAGCTGGGAGGTGTAAGTATAGTTCTCCCGGAATTCTTTGAGTCATCCTAGCAAATTATCAAGTCTGAGGAAGGCATTGCAGGATCCCCCAACTTGTAGCTGCTTTGTCAGAAGTACTGGAGGCCTGGTCTTGGGTTGGCATCTGAAGTGGGGACTGTCTTATGGGACCGTGCCTGTGACTTGTGGAATCTGATACCAACCCCAGGTAGATGGTGTCAGCATTGAATGACATTGTAGGATACCCAGCTGTTTTTGGGGAGAATTGAAGAATTGCATGGTGTGAAAAACACCCACACGTCTGGAGTGTTGTGTGAGGGTGAGGAGAAGCAGTGCATTTATGACTTTCTGTTCTAAAGGCATGAGCCCCATGAAGGTCAAGACCTTGTGTGTTTGATTTACTCTCATGTTCCCCAGGCCTGGAGAGGTGGCTGATCTGATCTGTAAAAGTCAGTCAGTAAATAGCCAAGTGAATGAATGAATGAATGAGTGAACAAAAGTAGCCAAAATAATGTAAACCTGGTGAATCTGTTCATAAAGATTCCAAATCGCTCTGTAGTTACTGATGTTCACTGTCTTTGATAGAAAATTATTCTAGCTCATCAGAATGCATAATCTTTATTTTGATCAGTTTTAAACTGTTCTCTGGCATGGAACTGAAAATTTTTGATATGCTTTAGATAGGGAGGTCTTAGAGATTCTGTTAAATCTTCCCTTTTAGGAAAAATGAACAATTTTATCCATCATTCTTAACTCTTTCAAGTTTCAGAATTATTGTCTTGTAGCATAATTGGTTTATTTGGATATTTTAGTTGGTATTTATATTTTACTCTATAATATTGAGAATACTTTTGTCTTAGAAGTTAAGTCCTTTGTTGCTTTCAGACTTTTGGAGTTTTAGATTTTCTTTTTTTTTTTGTAAGCAAGGCACTTAAAAAGAATAATACTGTGTTCATTAGAGATTGCATAATAGTCTGCTTTGCTTTTTTCAAATAGTCTGCACTAGATAATAAACAATGGTAGAAAAAAGTGTCCCCTTTACAGTAATTTCAGCAGGCAGGACATCTGTTTTCTATCTTGCAGATTGGGATTCCTTGCTAAGATCTGCCCAGCTTGAGATTGTACAGTGCTCAGAAATCTGAGAGACAGTTCTAGAGACAACTGACCTATTCAGAGAACAACACTATGTGCAGGGCACATCAACTAGGCTAAACATTTAGACCTAGCACATGACAAGGTTTCAGAAGGTGTAGTGGAATTTGTTAAGTTAGTGTCTGCTGGCTAGTTTGCTTCCGTCACCTGAGACAAAATTTGTATAGAGGAAGCCGCATGTACCCACCAATTTATAGATGAAGAAACCTAGTCACCACTGGTCCATAACAGTCTGGAATGTGGAGTTGAGCCATCAGACATTGTCTACTGTGGCTACAGACAGTATGAGCTCTTCTCAAATGGGCTGCTGGTATTTCCTTTCTTCTCCTGTCTGTGTTGTAGAGATTCTACAAAAAGGGTTTGATTTCCTTTTATTAGAGGTGATATGTATGCTTTTATAAAAAAGATGTTCGTTTTTGAGTCTGTATTTCTCAGTGTCTTCACTTTTCAGCAACTCAGCAGTCTTGAGACAGGAAAGGAACCTTGTGGTTTAACCAGCAGTCACCTGAGTTATGCAAAACCAAACCCAAAGAGAGCCAGGTCATGCTGCTTCATTAAAAGTCAGTGAAATACAATGCTATAATTACCCAGAGAACCCCAAAACAAATAGAAACAACCCCCCAAAACCCAATATAGGAACCCATCCCCGATCCCTTAAATCTGAAATTCAGTAGCCATCAGTCTATTTCGCAGCCTTCTAGATGGCCCTAATGTAAGCTGAGAATGAGTCGCAGGACTCCTGGGTGTGTGGGGTTGTTTGGATGTGAGTAAATAAGATATAAAATAGGGATGTGTTTTTGTTTTGGTGAATTGTTGAGCTTGTCGTGTATGTTTTTTAAAGTGAGAAAAGGGAGTATCACATCTCTAAGTAGGACTAGTTAACATCTCCATCAGCACTTTTCTAAGCAGGACTAGTTAACGTCTCTATCAGCGCCTCTCCAAGCAGAACAGGTTAATGTCTTCATCAGCACTGTGTTCTGAACAGAGGTGTACAACTGTTTATGAGACTGAAGTGGGGACCCTTCCTGTCTTATGGCTTGTGAGAATAGTGTTGATGACGACTAAAGTCTGCATTGCATTCAGGCACCTGCGACAGCATTCTGTTGGTACTTCTTGACTTGCAGTGGTGACCTGGGCACAAGGAGGTGACCACTGGCACCACTCCCATAGCTCCACACGGGAAAACCTGTTTCTGTAGCCTGAGTGACAAAGACTTCTAGAGCTGCCGATATCTCATCTTCACTGTGTTGGCCCAGCTGTGATAGGCACATATGGTGCATTCAGTTTGTTTTCACTCTGTTGTTATGAGGGGATTAAAGTGCCTTGGCTTCAGAAGTCAGATCACCCCTCCCTGACTCACTTCCATGTTAGTTATTTCTGTTTTCTTAGGTGAAATGGGAAGATAATCTGACTTCATGAGTGGTTGTGAGGATTACATGGGTCATTGCTTGCAAGACTTTTAGTGGAGTATGTGACATAGCATAAGTGATCAATGTTTGCCGTTTATCCCTTCAGTAATTATATTTTAAATATTATGTGTCAGTACCTGTGGTGAGTGAAACATTCCTTGGATTTTATTTGTGAGGAGAGAACATGGATTCTGTCTCACTTATGAAAAACACCTCTAATCTTGAAACTTTTATACACATATACACACACGCATATATGGCAAATTTTTGGTTATATACATAGAAAAGCAAAGGTATGTATGTTATTTAGTTCTGGTCAGGAATTTCCTTTGCCTTTGACATCTAAATGACTCCTTTTGACATCTAATGATATATAAATGACTTCTACTCAAAAGGTATTTTTGGAGCTAATTTTTTAACTAATTTTTTTAAATTAAGGAATTGAGATTTTAGTGTGTATGTAGGAAATAGGAATACCACAAAATGTCAAAATAAAGAATGAGCTAGCTTAGTTTTGATAATAATAGTGTTCTCCTTTTTTTCTGAGTATCTCATCATATTATATTAAAATTACAAGATCATAAATAGTAAGTTGGAAATTGTTTTAGCGATCAAGTCTTTCCCAAATGCTTTCTGTATGGACAACCTTCTGTGCTAGAGAGAATTTATTCTTAAAATTGAAGTATTTCCTGAAACGATTACCTGTGATCCTAGATTTTACCTTCAAAGTGTGACTAATCCCCTGTACCCGATGACCCTTCATTGTCTGGAAAGTGCTCTGTGAGTATCCCTTGCCTAGATTAGACGGAGTAAGCTGGTTCTCGTCACAGGGCTTCAAGCTTTTTTTCTTTTAAGTACCCTCTTCTGTGTATTCTTACCGAGGTCGATTGTCTTTAGCAGATAGTCACACCACTGTGCTTTTCCCGTTTCTTAATTGGGCACTGTTACTGGTAAATTTTCTCTGGGGTCATTGTAAAGAAGTGAGTAACGGTTCAGTGATATTGAAAAGAATGAAATGATGATCATTCTCTTAGTTGAGGTACTCTCCTTCTATTAATGCTGTGTAACATTGCATGGCCTCTTTGGCAGGCATCTCAAGCTTGGTGTGCTGCTTGGTCACATTGTCCTCACTGATTCCATCATAATTTACTTTTTTTAGAGTTAAGATGTTTTCCAGTATAAGATATTTTGAACTTTAATAACTTGTTTGTAAAATATATTAACGCCTTTTGAATTCCTGCTTTCTTTATAACAGAATTATAATAAGGTTGTTTTCCCCCAGCTTCTTTGTGAAACTATGCTGGGTCCTAGTCATCAGTATTCTTTTTTGTACATGTAGGAATCAGTGGTTTAGGAATCAATTCTAGAATTTGTCCAACGATCTGTATGAAGTACATGTCCTTTAGCATCTCTCGTTTACTTTGATGTCAGTAGTGGTTTAGTGATCGCATTACCAGGGATGAGTATACAGGAACCTAGATAACCTAGATTAATTGGTAGATGTGTTTGTAATAACTCTTCGTCAGTTTGGTTTATCCTTTGTTAGTCATTCATGTGTAAACATTTTTGATAGAGAATTCTGGTTGAATAGGAGTTAAGTAGATTTGCTTTCTTTTTCTTGACAAAAATCAATAGTACTGATCATTTATTGAACACTTATTACATGGTGGACCATGTGCAAAGTACTCTATACTTTTTATATTTAATATTGTCAGTAATGTTATGAAGTAGCTTCATTTTACAAACTAGAATATAAGGCTTAGGAAGATTAAATAGCTTTCCCAGGGTCATAGCTCATGAATGCTAGAGCTGTAACTCATACCCATACTTGTAAGATTCTTAGAGCATTTTTGTGCCTTTCAAGAAATAGAGAGGCCTTTTATCCAGAAATATGTGTTCATTTCATAGTATGGAAGGTCTGCAATCTTACCAGTTGATGTTCTTCTGGATAGAGATCTTTTATCTGCTGGCTGCTTGCTGTCCTTTGGAGTTTTCTATTTTTTTTTTTTTTTTTTTAAGTTGGAGTCTCACTCTGTCGCTCAAACTGGAGTGCAGTGGCCACTCCCGGCCACTGCAGCCTTGACCTACTGGGCTCCAGCGATCCTTCCACCTCAGCCTTCCCAGTAGCTGGAACTACAGGCATGCGCTACCACACCCAGCTGATTTCTTAATTTATTGTAGAGATGAGGTCTCACTGCCCAGGCGGGTCTCGAACCCGTGGGTTCAGACAATCCACTCACCTCAGCCTCCCAAAGGCGCAGGATTACAGGCTGAGCCACCGAGCCCAGCTTGGAGTTTTCTGTCTTACTGGTGTAAAGGTTTTTGGGTCTGTTCATAACAGAGTCTTTGTTGTACAGAGTCTTTGTCTATTACAGGGGCCCCCAACCCTTGGGTCACTGGTCTGTGGCCTTTAGGAACTGGACTCCACAGCAGGAGATGAGTGGCGGGGCTAACATGCAAAGCTTCATTTGTATTTACAGCCATTCCCCATCACTAGCATGAGCACCTGAGCTCTACCTTCTGTCAGATCAGCAGTGGCATTAGATTTTCATAGGAGTGTGATGTGAACCTTATTGTGAATTGTAGTGGATCTAGGTTGCACTCTCTCAGGAGAATCTAATGCCTAATGATCTGAGGGGAAGCTGAGGTGGTGAGGCTAACACTGGGGAGCAGCTGTATTATTGAACATCATGTGCTGTAATCTGTATTTAGCTGTAAATACAGATTAACATTAGCAGTGGGGTTTGATTGCACAGCATAATAAATCAGTTGCTTGTAGACTCATACCAAAACCCTATCAGTGAGTGACAAGTGAGTTAATATATTTCAGTTGTACATAGCTGCATCTGGTGGCAGGCTTTAAGTCAGAATCTAACACTTATTTTAGTCCATGGATGGCCTGCCCATTATTTTATTTACCACGTCTACCTACGCCTCTTTTTTTTCTTTCTATGGTGAATTGTAGAATTATTTCATTATATAGAATTATCCTGAAACCATCACTCCTACCCATGGAAGAATTGTCTTCCACGAAACTGATTCCTGATGCCAAAAAGACTGGGGACCACTGGTCTATTACTAACTCATTATTTTAATTATCGATTGAGTTACTGATATGAAAATTGTCGCCTGACTATTAAATTATGTACACAAGCTTTGGACTTTAATGGGCTTTAAATCTTGGCTCTAGATGTGTGGCCATTAGCCATTTACTTAATTTTTCTCTGCCTCGGTTTTCTTAGTGAATATAATAATACCTTTCTCCTAAGGTTGTTATGAGAATTTTGTGACTGTGTAATACATGTAAAATAATTAGATGATTACCTGGCACATGATGTTCAATAATTGTAACCTGTTGTTATTACTAGTCACTAATTAGTTTCTATCAATTAGTTTTAAATGAAACACTAATCAATAACATACTGATAAATTGTCATTTTGTTGTTAGATTTATTTTTCCTCTGTGAATTTTCTTAGACTGTTGTCTTCCAGGTCTTCTGGCTGTGGGCTTATGTTAAATATGTCTCCTGTTAATAAGAACTGTGTGCCAAGCACTGTACAAAGCATTTTACAGTTAACCCATGCTATAGGAATTATTATTAACGGTTATTTTTGTGGACTTTTAAATTTATTGCTTGTCGAACCAGGCACAGTGTTACCTTCTTTATCTTTATGGGAATCTAAAAGGAGAAAGTAATGCCAGTGCTGGCTATTTCATTAGCAGTTATATAGTGTTTCCTTGTGGTTGAGGAGCACTAGTTGGTACTGGAGACTAGATTCTCTTTTGTTCTCTGTGACCTATTGGATTACTGTTGGATACGTGTTTCCGCTGTTGCATCCCCTGACTGATGAGGCGGTCTATTGAGAAAGGGAACTTGAGAGTGTGTCTGAGGGTTCTTCTGCCTTTGAATGTCCAGGCAATGAGATCTTTATCTCTGTCCTAGTGATGGTTCTGCCATCGATGTCAGAAAGTTTTCTTCCTGTGGACAGGATCTCTCCTTCAATACTGGCTTCAGGTTAAAGGGGTACTGTTTGATTTGGTTGAAGGAACTCCTAGATGCCAGACCTTGGGGAGCCTAGACTGTGGGGCATACACACCAGACATGGAGATTTTTGACATGTAGTCACGCTCTTGGAGTTTCAGATACACATTTAGATTTTGTGAGCTTTATTATTTATTAAGGGTAAAATAAATGATTTGTAAGATATTTATTCAGTTCTATTATTTAATTTTGTAGTTTTGCAAACCTGCTAGTATAGTTTTTAAAATTAGAAATAAAATAAGAAACTGGGTTTTAAGCTCCCTTCTGTGCTTATTTTTTAGGTGGTATTAAAGATAATCAAACATTATCAAGAAGAAGGACAAGGAACTGAGGTTGTTCAAGGCGTGCTCTTGGGCCTGGTCGTGGAAGATCGACTTGAAATTACCAACTGCTTCCCTTTCCCGCAGCACACAGAGGATGATGCAGACTTTGATGAAGGTAAGATTGCTCCTCTCCAGTGTCCCTTCTAGTGCATACAAGTGGGTAATACAGTTCTTACCATAACTTTTGAGAATGTTAATGGGAGTCTGCCAGGCTAGCCTAATTCACTTGATTTTCTTATTTTTTGGAAAAATTACATAAATGCTTGAAAATGAGAATTTCTATCATAAACTTCATTAGTTTGTGATTTTGATTTGTAGTGATTTGAATATGAACTGTGCTGATATTGACTTTTCCAGTATGAAATTGGGCTTGCCAGATAAACTTACATTGTGTAGGACACGGATCATCAGTGTGCGTCCACCATCCATTCTCTTCTATCTGTGTTCAAGAATATATGAGTTCAGCCCTCTGCTTCAGAAAGAAGATACTTTTTGAACATTTGAGAAACATCTTATTTTTGTGTTACAGGTATAATTGTTTTGTTAACAAAGAGAGATAGTAGTTAAAAGCTCACATGAAAGACCGAAGTCAACATCTAAAAGATTTTATTAAATCTAGATGAATGTCACATCTCACTTGTTTGAACTCTCACAGTTTCATTTTTGTATAACTTTTTTGTATTGTGGTAAAAAACACATAACATGAAATCGATCATCTTAACCATTTTTAAGTATACACAACAGTAATGTTAGCTATGCATGTTGTACAGTAAATGTCTAGAACTTTCATCTTGCAAAACTGAAGCTCTCTATCCATTGAACAAATAATTCCCTTTTCTACTTCCTTTACCTCCCAGCAACCACCATTCTACTTTCTGATTCTGAAAGTTTGACTGCTTTTAATACCTCATCTAAGTGGAATCATGTGGTATTTATTTTTGTGAGTGGCTTATTATACTTAGCATAATGTCCTCAAAATTCATCTATGTTGTAGCATAGAGCAGGATTTCTTTTTTCTAAAATAAAATAACATTCCATTATGTGTGTATGCCACATTTTCTTTATACTGTCATCTATCCATGGTTACAGGTTGTTTTTATCTCTTGGCTGTTGGGAATAATGCTGCCAGGAACATGGGTGTGCAAATTATCTCTTCAAGACCCTGTTTTCAATTTCTTTTGGATATATACCCATATGTGGTATTGCTGGATTATATGATAGTTCTATTTTTAATTTGTTGAGGAACTTTGATACTGTTTTTTATAATAGCTGCACCATTTTACTTTCCCACCGACTGTGCACAAGGATTCTAGTTTCTCAGTATCCTTGTCAACACTTATTTTCTGTTTTAATGTCCATTTTAACAGTTACGAAGTGATATCTCATTATGGTTTTGATTTGCACTTTCTCAATGATTACTTGATGTTGAGCATCTTTTCATATGTTTGTTGCTGATTTGTATATCTTTAGAAAAATGTCTGCTTAAGTCCTTGGCTCATTTTACAATTGGATTTTTTTTGCTGTTGAGTTGAAGGAGTTCTTTATATATTCTGGATGTTGACCTCATATCAGCTGTAAGGATTGTAATATGTGTTTCCTTCTATTTTGTAGGTTTCTTTTCGCTTTGTTGATTGTTTCTTTGTTGTGTAGGAGTTTAAAAGTTTGATATACTCCCTCTTTGCCTATTTTTGGTTTTTTGCTGGTGCTTGGTATCAATTCAAATCATTGCCAAATCCAGTGTCATGAAGCTTTTCCCGTTTTCTTCTAGGGGTTTTATATGTTTCTGGTCTAAACAATCCTGGCATATACAATCATATGATTTAATTTTTGTACTACATATATATAGTGTAAGGTAAGGGTCTAACTTCATTCTTTTGTTTGTGGCTATCCAGTTTTCCTAGAACCTTTTGTTTGAAGAGCTAGTCCTTTCCCACTGAGTGGTCTTGGCATTTTTGGGCATTCCTGTTGAAGATCACTTGACATTGTATGTGATGGAGTTCTCTCTCTCTCTCTCTCTCTCTCTCTCTCTCTCTCTCTCTCTCTCACAGGGTCTCACTCTGTCACTCTGTCACCCAGGCTGGAGTTCAGTGGCACACTCATAGCTCAACGCAGTCTCGAACTCTTGAGCTCAAGCAGTCCTCCTCTTGAGTAGGTGGAGCGACAGATGTGCGCTACCATGCCTGGCTAACTTTTTGTTTTATTTTTTGTAGAAGGTCTTATTATATTGCCCAGGCTGGTCTTGAACTCCCAGACTCAAGCAATCCTTCTGCTTCAGCCTCCCAAGCTGCTAGAATTACAGGTGTGAACCACCACGTTGATCTTTTTGCCATTTTCTATATAAGTTTTAACTGATCACTCTAACTTTGATGAAATGTTACTTATTTCATTTGCTTTCAGATCTTCATAGTACCTTGAATATAACAGACACAAAGTGTATTCGGGCTATGGTTAAATACCTTGCATTTTGTCTGCAAGTTGGTTTTTCATTAAAGTGATGTCTCTAGAAACAAAGGTTTCTACTTTGGTTGTAGGCAACTGAGTGCTAGGACCCTTGCTCTTTTTAAAAATCTTTGTACAGCCTTTTCCTCCCTCCTGGCTGTGCTCTTCCTATTTCATCTGAATTACCTCTGACAACTAAGGTTGACAACTGTAGTCCATTCTGGCAGTATTAAGATATCTTTGTTCCCCTATGCACGAGCATATCTGGGGGTGCTTAATTATATTTCAGTGATCACTACTTTGTCACTGGAAGGCCAGGGATTGTTAATACAATTTCTTTGGTTTACAAGTGAGGATCTTGAGAGGTTTCCTTGGAGTGATTTGTTTGATTACTGAGTTGGTGGCATAGCTAAGAGTAGAATCTATCTCAGAACAGTTCACACTGTCACAGTTTTCTTACGTAGTTAATTTTAAAAATAAAATTCTTTGTTCAGAATATGAAGAAATAATGTTCACTGCAATTATGGTAGATAAAGCAAAACTTATTACTAATTCTAGGTCTTAATCATTGAAAGCTAACTTCTTTTATTCTGAACTACTTGACCAGTATGTTATTTCACTAATATCTACCTTGAGAAGATCATTATAACTGTTTTACCATCCCTGAGATAAGGAGAGCCTTCAGTTTAGCATTAAATAATAAATTGGACATTGTGTACTGCGTACTCTGTATAAATTGCCCATGATGAGTTGTTACTCTGCATAGTTGAGGGTCTTACAGTCTCATTTTCCAGATTAGGAAACTGATGCCTAGTGGGATAAGTAACTTGTTCAAGAGGTAATATAGGGATTGAAACCTGTGGCTGCCTAGATACCAATACCATGGCTTTCCATTCCAGAGTGTTACTCTGAGACTCCCAGGGAAGTATATTCCAGAGATTTAGGGTGTTGAGTGTGAGCTGTCATTATTCTGTATCTGAAATGCACTTTTTGTGTAAAATAAATTTGTTTTTCTAGGTTTACCTGTAGAAACTAATAGGAATTGCCATGTTTCTTACACATGTGAAAAACCTAAGACAGTACCCTATATATCTTTGCAGCCTCCTGTGTTAGGTTTGAATTTTAGGTTCATTCACCTAACCCATTCATTCTGTGTTAATGGGCATTAGAATGTAGTCACCATTAGAATTTTAAAAATCAAGCCTAGATAAAAACTAAAATTTCTTATTATAGGGTGATATATGCAGAACAGAATAGTCCTATATGTTGATTATTTTAAGTCCTGGTAAAGGCCCACTGCTTTGTGTACTGCTTTTTAAATTTTATGCCATCTAGAACTAATATTAATTCATGGAAAATTTTTTTTTCCTACCACCCACCTTATGCAAGCAAGATGCCAAATAGTTCATAATTTTGATGATTATCTATTATGAGTTGCTTAGAGTTTTTTTTTGGAAGCGAGGAGGGGTTGTTTTGTTTGTTTGTTTTGGTGCCTCATGTGGAGAGTGGATTTTTAATCTGTGGTCCAAAAGTGAAATGTCAGTGTTTTAAATCAGAGGTTGGCAAATTATGACCCATGGAAAGAGACTGCTGTGCTTGTTGGTTTCTGTACTTTATGTGGTTGCATTCCCTCTCCAGTGACACAGTGGAATTGTTGGCAGAGACTGTGGGTCCTGTGCCTAAAGAATTTGCTATCTGGCCCTTTAAGAAAGTTTGGCCACCTGCGATTTATATTTCTCTTACTCCTTATTGTTCTTCCTTTCTTGTAAGGTTAAAGAATAAGTCAGTGAATCTTTTTATCATACATTGGTGATTTTGAGTTTGTGGTTTATTTCTTCTAAATATTACCCCTATACTGACTGAGTCCAGCAGTTATTGTAAGCACTGAAATGAAAAGGCTGTTTGTCTCAATAGTGCATCTAGGAAGGAAGTAACAGGATAGGTAGCTTCTGCTTTAATTTTAGTGCATTTTTTCTTCTAAAAAAGCATATATTAAGTTTCTGAAATCTAGGGGAATGTTCTGTGTGCAATACGGAAGAAAGACATTAAATCCATGTTGCAGACTTGTGCCTGGGTACAAGGTAATGGTATGAAGCCAAGAAACATGGGTGAGATCTCTGCTCTGTATGTGGGAGCTGGGCGATGCTGAATCACTCCTGAGCCGTGTTTTCTAACTGTGATATCTTTTATTTAGCACGTATTAATGGCTCACTGAGTTCTAGAAACAGTGAGAAGGATAATGTCTTCATGAGATTAATTTTGCATTGTGCTGCCCTGGATTATGTTTATTATAGGATGCTTCAAAACCTAGAAAATTATTGTGGTATGAGTTTTCTACAGTTACTTTCTCTCTGTTAATTCATAGTTTGTTTTTATACACGTGGTAATTCTCCTTTGAGTGGTTTAAATCTTGATAGCTTTTTTTTTTGAGTTGAAGTCTTACTTTGTTGCTCAGGCTAGAGTGTGGTGGCACGGTCACAACTCACTGCAGCCTCGCCTCCTGGGTTTAGGTGATCCTTTCACGTCAGCCTCCTGAGTAGCTAGGACTACCTGTACGTGCCACTACACTCGACTTTTTATATTTTTTGTAGAGACAAGATCTTGCCATGTTTCTTAGCCTGGTCTTGAACTCCTGGCCTCAAACTATCTTTCTGCCTCGGCTTCCCAAAGTACTAGTATTGCGGGTTTGAGCTACTGTGCCTGCCAATAAACTTTTATTTTACAGAATTTATCTTCTACTTGAAAGAGAGATAACTTGCTCATATTAGAGAATATGTTTTTTTTAAAAAGTGAGTAGAAAAACTCATATTAAAATCCCCATTAGGGGGCACTATTATCAAGCTTAGGAGAACTGGAGACTAATTTGTGTTCTCAGACATGCAACCTGAGGCTTGCTGAAAGGGAAAAACATTTTCATCTGATAAGATTCAGATACTATTTTATACAACTGAATTCCTTAAATATGTCATAAAGCGCACTGAATTAAACATAGATTCAATAACTCACTGTCTTGTTTTTCAGCAGACTAAATTCGTTTAGTATTGCAGGTGATATGAGAAGCTTACTGTATTCTGCATCAGAGCCAAATCTGTAATTCTTATATTTGGAGTGGACAAATTTTTTTGTTTTGCTTGCTAGTCACAAAGAATGATCCTTGGTCTCTAAAATCAGTTTCTTTGAAAAGGAAGCATGAAGACTGTATTGCACTATGGAAGCACAGCTGGAGACTGACATGATGCTTCACCCAGGCAGTGATGTGTCATCAGGTATGACGCTACAGTGACGAGATACACTGATGTCATACACACAACACATAGCTTTTAGCTTTCCTTGGTTCATTTTCAGTAGGAGAACGTTATTGCTGGAAAATTACTTTTTTTTTATTACTCGAGTTGGTATCAGAGTAAGAAATACTAGTATAGACTGACCTACATAATTATTTTAAGTTTTTAAAAGAAAAGCAGTGTTGAAGGACCTTCCTTTCAAAGGCTAAAGTATGAATCGACAAAAATGTAATAAAAACATGATGCATTTAGAGTAACTTTCCACAGTATAGATGTTGCTTTAGTGTCCCTGAGTGTGGGAGAGCGAGTCGTTGAGTTGTGTTATTGCAGTGCTCTCCATGGGTAGCCGGTTCGTGTCAGGGGGAATCTGCTCAATCACTCGCCTTCTTAGCCTCTATCCCTTCTCCTCATTCTCCTGCTACAGCCCCACTGGGATTGCTCTTTCGCCTTAGAATTGCTTTTGAGTTCAGGGAAGAGTTGAGTCAGGACAGGGAAAGCTTCTTCTATTTTTTTTAGTCAGATGGGAACATTTTGTGAAAAGTCATGTGTTTATTCATTATTTTGTCTTATCCACTCTCTGTTTAGTCAGTGGTCATTGTGATCTGTCCAACAGATTCATTTTTTAAAACTTCTGTTTCTTTTGTTGCATTTTTAAAAGAAAGTTTTTCTTGGTGGAAATACTAGATATAATATGTAGACAGTTTTGGAGTACATTTTGGAACTTATTGGAGAAATAGGATCATGTTTACCAAGTAACTTCAAATCAATAAGTGTGGAGGTTTGATAAAATGTTTCAGGTATCTCAGGAAAAAACTTTGTTCACATTAATTCATTTCAGCATTTATCCAGCAGATTACATTGGATAGGTGATAGAAAAGTTACAAAGACATCAAATCCTGGTTACTGCCTTAAATATATAAATTTAAAAGTGTGTAAATTTAAAAAATGTAAGTAAGTTAAAAAAAAGTGAAACAATGTATAGAAGTCTAGAGTAAGGAAGGACAAAATGATGGAAACACTCAGATGTCAGCTACTGATTCCTTCTGGGGGATTACTTTGCAGGAGAAGTGAGGTTTGATTTTGGAGATAGATGCCCTTAGGAGTTTTAAGTAATTGTTAAGGACGTTATTATGTCTTGTGTGTTGCAGTTCTTCCTATCTTGGGCTTTCATCAGTAATACAGGCATCTCTGGAAATAAAGAACAAACTAATGTATATACTTGATTTGTCATATTTATTGTTCAGAGATAATTCTATTCCTTGCAAATACCTTTTAAATATTGCTGTTGCTTTAGTGCTCAGGTACAGAAGTTGGTTTTGACGTTTATTTTAATATACAAAAGTCGTCCTGGCAGTGATGTTAGGGTCATGTTTATGGAACCTTGGGGCCAAATTGCAGTTAACTCTGTTTAAATATTTAACAAATACTTTATTTTAGAAACATTGTGTAAGTCGATAGCTAGAGAATCTGTACATTAATTACGATACAACTCCTCAAGGACTCCTTTTTTTTTTTTGGGAGTTACTAATGTAGTATTTTGAAAATGTTAAGGTGTTCATGTTTGATGATTTACTGCTAAATATTCAGGGCAATGACATTTAGGTTACTGCTCAAATTTTTCTGGTCACTCAAAAGCCTATGGTTTGTGAGTTGAGACTTGGTAACTTAGACCTAAATTTATATGTTTAGTTTTTGGTTTAGTCAAGTGATTAGAATACAAGAAATAAAATTCAAATATGAAGTATCAATTCCTGTGTTTTTATGCCTTTTTTGTTCTTCCAGTTTTGGTGTCTCTGGATTCTAAATACAAGAGCAGGAACAGAGTCCAACTTCACTTTATAAGCTTGAAAACTATTTCTGCCTTTACTTCATGTGTTAAAATTTAGTTTTTTTAAATTATTATTTTAATGAGAAGCTCATGTGCATGGGAGGTTGCACCATTGGAAATGTGGTGAAGGTAAAGTAAAAAGGTTTTTCTGCTTAAAGAAATTAGAATGCTTTACACTGTACTCTCCCCGGTCCAACGCATAAGTGCTATGGTTTGGAAAGAAGCCAAGGAAAACCTGTTCAAATTCTGTGCAGACTTAAAGTAATACTGTAAGATTTAAAAATTACAGGTGGATACAGTACTTAAATAGTATTTAAAATTCCTACGTTTCCCAAGTCTAAAAATGTAATCCTTAAATTACTGTCCCCAGTGGTTTAAATTTTAATTAAATAAAAGCTGTCTTTCTTTTGACCCACAACAACTTTGGGTGGATACTTGAATTTATTACTAAACTTAAAGGCAATAGTCATTTAAAACAATCTATTTTAGTACTGATTAAAATGTCAAAAAGTCACAGGTAGAGCATATGATCGAAGATCCTTGCTCTTTCTGTTTTTCCAAAAATTGTCCCAACCAGCAAGTCGCTGCTTGCTTCCTGTCTTGCCCAGGAGCAGAAGCATCACTCAGTTTCATTCCCCCAATTAAATATGTTACCTGATCTGCAGGTTTCACAGATTGGTAGTTAATTATAATGAGATCTGATGTTTTGGTGCTAGTGCTGAGTTTTCCAAACTGCCCTCCGTGCTGAAAGGGTGGTATCTAGTCATGCTTGTGGTATGTTCTGTGTCCCCTGTAATCCTCTGTCTCTAGGGGAGGCTTTCATAGTTTTGAAGCTTTTATCTGCTTGAGGTGATTCTTCATTTCTTGCCTGTTACCAGTTGCAGAGTTGGGGTTTCATACCTTTATCACTTCTCTGCCATGAATATTGTTCACTGTTTTTTTTAATCAGTAATTTTTACATTTCAGTACATTTCAGATGTTTCTGATAAGAGTTGAAAATAAAGGCAGTATCTATTTTGACTTAACTAGTACTATAACGGTGTAGGTTTGCGGTACAGCCCTGCCTATACCCCCATGCCCTCATGCACAGGCACCCATTTTGCCCTCTACCATTTGACCTGTGGACACTGTCTTTTAATAGACACACAGCCCTTTTGCCCTGCTTGACTGGCAAAAGGGCTAAGATTATTCCAGTGTTTACCTTGTTTCTGTTACTATAGAATTGGGTAGGTGGCAACCTAGTAGGAACATGCTTTGGTGGCAGGTGCTAACCTCACAGCAGCAGCCGTGCTGGTGGTGTCTGCAGCAGGCCCTGCTGCGCCTCTGGACATGTGGCATGCTGATAGCCCTGAAGGGCTCAGTGACAGCTGCAGCAGCCGTCCAGCTAGTGCCAGCGTCCCCAAGTTGCTGTGACTTCCACGCTCACCTATTCTCACTGTCACTTGTCCCTTGTGCATCTTTCTTTCTTCTTTTGTTGTTTATTCATAAAACCAACATTTCTGTCCTGCCCTTCTCCGGCCTTTGCTTACCTGCATTTCTGCAGCGGATGTTTTTTGAAGTTCATTATTTATAGAGCTTAGCCACTTCAGACCGTGTGCTTGAATATGTGAAGCGTGGGAGAGTAGTTAGTGCATTATTAGTGAGTCAGATTATTATAAAATGAAGATTATGTTACTTCTCAGATGGAAGTGTCTAGGATATATTTTTCTGTAAGTTGGAGAATGACTTGGTGTTACAAATGTGTATATTTACAGATACGCCTATCTTCAAGTTTGTAAGTCAAAGTGATTCTAAATATATTTATTTTGTAAAATAATTTTGTTCTTGAAAATTTATAAATTGACCATCTGTTTTAATTGTCATATAAGAAATGTTTTGTTTTTGATTGATTAGCATTTGGTAGCGACTTCCAAACTTAAAATGTACTCAGATAGTTTTAGAGGTCTATTACCAAGCCTCTTGGGAATGTGAATTATTTACCCTTAATGTTTTAGTTTCTCTTCCTCCTCCTACCACCAGCCCCTCTCCCACCATGCAAACATAGATAAAACAAAATGTTAGACAGACAGTAATAAGAAGGCAAGGGGTGGGATGGAGAGGGGTGATGTCATACCTTGAAGGTGTTGGCTGTTTTCTTAGGTGGTGATGGAAAATGAATGGCATAGGTGTCACATGGAGTGTTAAGATCACTGTAGGCTATATCTGGGTAACTCCCCTGCCCCTTATGAGGTATTTGACATGACTGACAGTGAGAATCCAGTGTTTCTTCAGAATCTAGATTTGTATTCTTTCCAGATTGTCTCCTCATCTTCTGGGCACTCTGATCATAAAGAATACTAGTAGCCAATTAGGGAAATAATGTGGGTACACATATACCATATAGCTCTTCGTTGAGAAAATTCCTAAAATCACATACAGGTCTTGCAGACTTTATGAAAGGCACAAAAGACAGGAAATCTAGACTGAGTTCTGCCTAAAGTTCTGGCTCTATTATTAATTGGAATCTTGGGTCTCTCCAGCCTCAATTTTCATATTTGCAAAGTGGATCACAATAGAACCTGTTGTAATTATTTTAGCAGATGAGAAACTGAGGCCTAGGAAAGCCCAGGGTTAAAATTAATGGCATATTCAGAACTAGAAACCCCAGTATGCCCATCTAATGCATAATCCACCACAATTTAGGAGAGTTGTTGTAATTCCAGTATTTTGTCAGAATTGCTGTGAGTGATGCCGGTGCCTATAATTGTAACTTGTAGGTGTAATGTATTTACTTAAGACACTAGTTCTAGTTCTTGGTGTTATCATTGACTGTCAGTACAGCTAAGATCAAATGATTGTTGAATTTAACACTAAGGTTTGGAAAGTTTCTCATGTTGTGTGTGTACACTAGATATTAAGTAAAAATGAAGGGCGATTTTAACCTTCAAGTCAACAGAAAATTGGTGGTAGTTCAATAGCTGTAGACATTCGAAACCCATTTCACTGCTGAAAGGCAGCATAGTTTGCTACGTGGAATGGAGAAACTAATTGAAAGTATATATCGAGCCAGGTAGGATAGGGGAAGAAAAATGAGTTCTTATTAAATGTCCCTGAATACAGTTACAAATACTAGGTGACTTATTTGACTTAGGAAATTAGTACCTGACTGATGACAAAGGAAGACATTCTGGGAAACTTGGCTTTGTAGGTAACATAGCAGACAGTGTTGCTAAAGTCTGTCATGTAAGTGTCCTTCATTGGGTGCATGGCGTGGCTGAGTGTTGTGCATTGTGTCTGCTGTGAGTATCCTTCACTGAGTGTACAGTGTGGCTGAGTGCTGTGTTCTGTGGTGTGTCCACTGTACTGTGAGTGTCCTTCCTCACCGAGTGCATGGTGTGGTTGAGTACCATGTTGTGCAGTGTGTCCACTCTGCTGTGCATGTCCTTCCTCACTGGGTACATGGTTTGTCTGAGTGCTGTATTGTGTGGTGACTACCATCTGGGCAAGCAGAACAGAAGAAGAGAGCACAAAAGGCAGTGATCTAGCTGTGAGGAGCCTGTGTGGACATTGGCTGCCACTTGCAAACGTGGAGCAGCTGGTGACCTCCCCTCTAGCCAGTTCCCTTAGCTGCTCGTGAAGGGGAGGCGCTGGCACGAATGGCCCTCACAAGTCATCTTCGGGTGTCATGGTACCTATGACTGAGACAAGCCAGCAGATCCAGTGACAGTGACCATGGTCATGGTGCCCTTCTCTTATTTTTCTCTTTTTCTTTTTTGATATAAGTTTTTTTGCTCCTTCAGAGTTTGGCACAAATATTGAGATAGGTATAATAACCCTAGCGTTTTTACTTTGTCTAAATGGAGTTTCTTTTTGGAAGCAAATTATGCTGTAAAGCAAGTTCCTGAGAAACATTAAGTCCTTTTTAAAAAGGCAGTAGGACTTGCAGGTGGGAGAATTGCTTGCAGTCTTACAGATTGTAAGCACGAGGGAACTATGTGAATGATGAAGTCGTGTATGGACAAGGAACCTCTGGTAGAACCCAGTCCGTCTCCCTATGGCAGTGGACTTAAATTTGGAGAATTACTTAGGTTTCGAGAATTATTCTTTTTGTGTACATGCATATGGTTACCTTTTTGGCATGAGCCCTTACAAAACTGTGTTAGCCACAAGTCATCTGGTACCTCCTGAGGGATCACTGTAATCTTATATAGATGGCTGATAATACAAAGCCACTATAGTGGCTGGGGTTTTACCAACCATGGCTTCAGTTCTAAGATGTTTAAAATGAGACCCACTTTCTCTTTTTAATTTTTTGGACAAAGAGTTGTCTTACCAGAAAATGCAGTAACTTAGGCAGATCCATAACTGGGAGAATTAATAACAGAAAGCTTTTGTTGACACCAGGAAGTAGATTAAGCAGTGCAATTGTGGTAATGAGTACCATATATGATAAGTCTGAGCCACCTGGGTTTTATTAGGCTGCTTGATGCTTTGATCACAACATTATTTCAAGACTTGTCTATTTAAATTGCTAAGGTTTTTTGTCATCTTTGTTAGCCCATTATTTCTTTCATTGCAAATAGTTTTTTTTTTTTTTGTCTGTTTTTTAGAGAAAGACTCTGGCCTAACCAAAATTCTAAGGAGGTGAGCCTTAGAACACAAAAACCTGTTAAACATTCAACTAGAGAACTGAAAGTACACCAGGTGAATGTTAGGTTCATTTGGCTGTGCTTTTCTTTAGGTTTTTGATTGGATCATACTTCTATTCATGTGGTAGTGGGTACTTGTAAGGATGTTTGGTGTAATTCAATTAATTATTGTTTGATATAAATATATACACTTAAAATATATGTTTCATGTTTTGAGAATGTACAGCTACTGTCTGTTTCCCTTAGGCTGGTTTTAAGTGGCTGTAATGAACATCTTTGAGAACCTATGGAAATATTTTTAACTACTTCACCCATCATGCATGAATTATATTAATCACAATTTATTTTTTTGATAAATTGTCTGTCTCTGCCTTTGAACTTGACATCTTTAAACTTTATTTAGGCTAATGTAGATGAATGAAATTTATAGTCATCAAAATCAACACTTTCACTGATTTTCCTTACTGTAGTCTTTTACAGGTATTTGATGGTATCTTTGTTATGTTTTTAAGTGAATGGTTTGGCTTGGAGAAATACTCATATTAATTAGTAAAAGTGGGATAGGAATATTTAATAATTTAAGATACTGTTGTCCTTAGCATACTAATAATAATGATCATTAAGTGTTATTTTGAGAATTTACAAGTAAAAGGCTTTGTACTTTTATCCATGTTTTGGCTTTTGAGTACTCTGTTACACTGTTGTGATTTGGCTTGACTTTTCCATGCCCCAGTGTAACTTAAGCCTGGTTAAAGGCACTTGAAAATGTAATAGTCTTTTGATTTGCCCTTGGCAGTGAAAGGAATATATGGAAATGATAACCAACAGCCTTTTTGTTTTCTCTGATAAGGCACAGGAGAAATGTATTTAAAAATAGGGAAAGATTTGAACTTAGAAAGATTGCTTACCAAGAACTTGAAACATTTTTATTTTTTTGAAAGTAGGGCTGTACTTTAAGTTTTAGAAATGTGTAACTCCTTAATTCAGGAAAGAAGACCTCATGTAAGAGGCAGAGGCATAGATTTAGAACACGCATACGTTATAAGGCTAGAATTTTGAGATCTGTCAGACCAGAGACTTAGTTTGGGGAATGGTCTGAAATAACAGGGTCAGATTATGAAAGACTTTGAACTCTTGAAAATGAAGCTTAGACTTGAGATAATTGTCAATCATTGTGTGCTCTTCAGCTGAGATGTGATGGTTAAAACCAATGTTTTTCTGCTAGAAGCAGGACAAACAGAAAGACAATGAGGTCTTGAATGAAATATGGACAGTAGCAATAAGAATAAAAAGGTAAATAATAGAAGAAAGAAGCGACAAAAGATTGAGTAAAAGGCTACACTCACATTTTGAGTGCTAAATATTATCAGAACATTATTGTCTGACATGTTCTAGAGGAGTTAAACTCCTGTGTGTCATGCCTTCACTCTTGAATGCTCTGCGTTGGAATTTTTTTTTCATGTTTAGCCTGGAGTTACACGTTTTGGGGGAAATAAGTTACACTGTTGAAGTTCCCATCTTACTACGTTCTTTCAGGGGTACAATGATACCCAAATGACATCACTGGTGATACTAACTTTGGTCACCGGGTTAAGGTGTAGTGTCTGATGTCTTTCTGAATTATTTTACTATCTTAGATCTTTAGAACCTAAGGAAGGATTGAGACATGAAGCTTTGGTTCAGAAATTCGAAATTTGGATTCGTACAGTGCCATTAACTAAATTGCAGATTTTATTCAGATTTCTCCACTTTTCCCACTCATGTTCTTTTTCGGATCTAATTTAGGATACCATGTTGCATTTCATCATATCTTTAGTCTTTTCCAGTTTATTTCTTTTCCTTGGTTTTCCTGACCATGACACTTTGGAATAGTGCTTGCCAACTTTTTTGTACATTGTCGATTTAGATTTGATGTTTTTCTGATCACGTTGGGTTGATGGACCTGGGGGAGAGATACAAGTGCAGTTCCCTTCTCATGCGTCAGATCTGGGGTACATCATCTCGGCATGTCTTGATGATGATGTTAACCTCGGTTACTTGGTTTAGGTGGAGACTGCCTGGTTTCTTCACTGAAAAGTTACTACTTTTCCCTTTCCATACTCTATTTGACGCTACGTCCAGCCCACGCTCAAGAAGAGGGGAATTAAGTTCCATCTCTTGGTGGGAGCATTATCAAAGAGTTTCTGGAGATTCATGAAAAATGCCCCTACAGTAATTAGTAAACATTAATGGAACTATCAGACTGTATCTTACATTTTCAGTTATCGTTCACTTCTACTAAACTGGATGCTTATTGAGCTCCGGGGCTGAAACTTATTTATTTTTACCACAATGTTTATTATATTCTGCTGTTTGCTCGAATGTCCAATAAAATATATGTTGAATTGCTGTAGTCCCAGCTACTCAGGAGGCTGAGGTGAGAGGATTGCTTGAGCCCAGGAGTTCAAGGCTGCAGTGATCTGTGATCATGCTGTTGCATTCCAGCCTGGGTGACAGAGCGAGACCCTGCCTGAAAATTTTATTTGTGTATTTGTAGAATGGATCAAGCTGAAGGGGTAGATTGTGAATTGCAAACAAAGCTAACAGCTGAACTTCATACTGTAGATAGTGGAGCAATATTAACTGTAGGAATTATGTGACTGAAAACATTTTTTTACTGTTTCATTATCCTTTGTTTTAAATATGTTTGAAATTAAGTAATATATTCTTCCTAAATTTAACACGGTATTCAGAAAGTATTTTTATAATGTCTTGGCTTTGAAGGAGAAATGATTAGAATAAAGCAATTTAACAATATAAATTTAGACCAGAAGTCTTATTTTATGATTAAAGATGGCTAGCTGAATGTTTTGAGCATACCCTATATTTAGAAGGGTGGATTTACTTGGGAAAGCATATAATTTGTAAGTAAATTAGCAGTGATAAAAAAATTCTTCCCCATTTCTCAAAAAAGGTGTTTAAAAGTACCAATGTTAGTATGTTTAACCTGACTTTTGCATTATAAATGGACTCTCTGAACCCGACCATGCTAAATTTAACTTCCGTAGTAGATGCTGGGTCTACTTATGGATGCCTCTGGCTTCCTTTCAAACCGTGTAAATCTCTTCTCCCGTCTCTCTTGTCTCTTGTCCCATCTCCCCCCTTTCCCCTCTTTCCTCTCACCCCTTCTTTCTCTACACACCTTCTCCTCGAGTCACTGGAAACAGGACAGTAAGCTATTCTTCCATTTGTCCTTTGCCTTTTTGCTAAGTAGTGGGTAGAAAGTAAGAGGTTTTTTTTTCTTAAGAAGAACTTGCTGACAACAACTTTAGATGATTGATAATTGATTTTAATCTTTTGTTTCAGCTGCTGTAGCCACCGCCTCAAGAAGGATGATTTTTACCCTACCTCCATTTTTCCCTTAGGTGGTTAACCAGTGCCAGATTTCTCAGTGGCTACTTAAGACTCTTAACATACCCTGTCCTTTTTCTCATTGTTTCATTTTTTAAAAATCTACATTGTCATTTGCCATTGATTTTTTTTTTTTTTTTTTTTAAGGCCCCCACCCTTAGAATAATCAGAGCACCTGAGTGTTTCTTTACATTAGCAGCTTTAGAAAGATTTAAGGAACAAGTTGACTGAGCTTAGAGGAGTCTAATGCCTGGTGTTTTACTGATGACAAAAATTGTTGAGAAGTTGAACTGTGAAATGGATGGGAGTATATAAGTGAATGTCATCACATCAATAATTTTTGCAAATCATAAAATGTCATAGTTGGGTAACTTAAGGATGTTGGGCCTATTCCTCAGTGGGGATATACATATACAACCCAAGTAAATATGTGTATGTGAGAATTTATGTATTTATACACACATTCTTAACAGCTCTACCTCTGTGTCTTGCTCTGTTGAAACACTGGTATTGACAGTGTCTTGCATCTCTCAGTAGAAAAAACTTCATAAACAGTATAAATTGGGGATTGGCAGTGTTAAGGAAGTAGAAGTGAAATGTGGTAGATTAGGATTTCTCCACTTGGGTCAGAAGGGTTTTGAAATAGAGGACGGTCGCATGAGCAAAGATACAGAGGGATGCAGGGTGTGTTAATAATCTTTTAGCTTCGGTTTCCTCATCTTAAAACAGGCAGTTGATATCTACAATACAGTGTGTATTACTTGTGATCATTTTGGCCAAGAATTTGGCTTTTATACCATTGGCAGTGCACAACTATGAAGGTGTTTTTGACAGTGTTCAGATCTGTTTTAAGAAAAAAATGTTGTTTGAATGCAGGAAGACCAGTTAGGGTTGGGAGTGAGGATGAGGTAGATAGGAGGAATGTTTGTATCTGTGAGTGACAGCTAACCAAAAATTGCACCATTTGACCTTTGTTTATTTATTTTTTGTTTGGAGTCAGTCTTTATTTATTTTTTGTCTGGAGCTCTGGCTGAGGTGCAGTGGCATGATCATGGTGATCATAGCACATGGATTTAGATCTTTCCACCTCACCATCCCAAGTAGCTGTATTGCTCAGACTGGTCCTGAAGTATTGAACTTAAACATTCCACCCGCCTTGGCCTCCCAAAGTGCTGGGAGTACAGGCGTGAGCCACGGTGCCCAGCCTACATGCCCATGTTGAATGAAATGTGTATGGTTTACATTTTTGAGCAATCAGTCTTTCCTAACTTATTTTGTATCATATGGATCAGCTTGTTAAAGCCATAGTAAAACAATACCTGTTGTTATTCCTACTTTGCCTGTGGAATCCTGGCTACGTAGTAGCCACGATGATGACCCTCGGGTGAAGCGACCAGGACAGGGGCCGTGAATTCAACACGCTGGGTGCATTTGAGTCTGATCTGATCCTGAGGTGGGGATTCTGTCCACCTTTAGTGTTGTTCTGAGGACTCTGTAGGAATGCAGGTAAAAATCTTAAAGCCATGCCTGCCTCTTAGGAAGCACTTAATGAGTGGTAGTAGATACTGTTGTTTTTCACAAAATAACTTATATGGTTATTAGTTCATTGTGTCCTGCAGTTATTTGAAATATAAAGGGTCTGCCCTCCACCAAGGCATAATTTAGCTTAATCAATTGAGATTATGCTTAACAAGTTTCAAAGTTAGCCCTTATTGAGTAGACTCATTTACAATGTATACTTCAGAGTAATCATAACAAGCTGAAATATAGGCTTTTAAGCAAGAGATTATTTAATAAGAACAAATACAAGTTTAGACAACAAGGGAAGAAACATAAACCATAATTCAGTATGAGGAAGACAGGCTTAGCTGGAGGTTTCTGGTAAAGGGGGCAAAAATAAATTTGTAACAGAATTCATTGGGAATCTCACTTTTTTGTAGTGGTTTTAAGGAATAGGGACAGTGGCTTGAGTACAGATAGTATGTTGTGGTTATTTCTGCAATTCCACTTTAATTCAGAAGTTGATGGGGGTGTGTGAACTCGCGTTAGTCTTAAAGAAGGTGTAGTAGGCAGGTCAGAGCAGGTCATCAGTGCTCACTCACTGACCAACCTTGCGTGGTGAAGGTAGCACCAGGCCGTCAGTGTCCTGTGTTTGCCAGCAGACATGCAGTTTTCCTTTTTTACACTTAAAAAAAACCCTAAACATCGATTCTTTTTTTTTTTTTTTTTTGGCTGTTTTTTTTTTTTTTCTTTTGACTTCTTCCAGGCCCAGTATTTCCCTTGGGGTGATCTGCCACCCTTTGGAAAGCCACAGTGAGACACTAGGACCTCCATCCCCTGGTTATATTATCATACAACATGGGAAGCCTTTCTTGTTTCGCTGTGTGTACTGCCTTAACTATTGGTTTTGTTTTGTTCCTTTTAAAAATTCTTGGTGTCTTCTTTTGATATTCTGTCTGTGTCTCTCTCTTTCTCTTTTTCCCTTCTCCCTCTCCCTCCCTCCCCACAGCCACCTCACTCCACATACCACCCCAGGCCCTCTTCACCCTACATGGGCTCTGAAACCAGCGCCCATCCCCGATTTACCCTGCCTCCCTACCCTACTCAGGCACTGCCTCCCTTTGCTGTGCCTCCTGCTCCCACACTTCTCCTCATGACCTCCAGGGGTGGGTGGGCAGGCCTCCTGCTCTGCTGCCTCCCTCCGTGGGCTCTGACACTTCTCTCATTATGCATTCTTTTTCTCTCGAGCTGTGGCCCTTCAGAAAAAATGTGACCACACAAAGTTAGGCTTAAGAATTTAGGAGATTTACTTGGGTTTTTAAGGACCACTGCACTCTATGGGACTATTTGGTTGTTACTTTGTTTGTAGAGTGTCGGGCAGGACCCTGGTCCAGCAGAGGAAGTGTGGAGATCCGTTGTTTTTTTCCTGCTCTCTGTCGCCGTGCCGGGTGCAGCTCTGAAGGTCTTGGGGATTCTACCATCTGCCTTGTGTGGCATGTCTCTATCTCTCCTGAACAGAATTTAGTTTTAGGAAGACTCCTTTTAGGGAATGGTTCTAGAACTTCTAAAACATAATTTGAACTTCTAATTCATATGTAGGTCAGCTATTTCATTGTATAAAACAAACAAATATAATCATGAAAGAACTAAAAGAAAACATGAATAATTTAATTGTAATCTCAGATTAGTTAAGGTAAAACCTTTCTGTGTATGGCACAGAACTCAGAAGGCACAAAGTAAGTGGTCCATAATTCAGACAAGTAAATATACAAAAAAAAAAAAAATGTATAAAAAGTGAAAGAATGAGCAACCACCTTGGGTCCCCTCCCACTGTGGTAGCTTTTCTGTACTCCTAATAAATCCTGCTTTCAAAAAAAAAAGTGAAAGAATATAGTTGCAATTCAGCACTGACAAAAGGGCAAGCTTTAAATTATATAAATAGTTTTTTTTTTTAACAAATTACTTAAGAAAAAATAGAAACAGACCGTTGGTAACAGCCGACCAAAGACGGTCCTGACAGTTCACTGGAGAAGGTACAGTGATACTTAAATATGCAAAAGGATGCTTACCTTCACTGGTAATGAAAGAAATGCCTTTTCAAATTATGACAAAATGCAAATTTTCACACTGCAGATTTGCAAAGATTAAAATTTTAGAGCACATGAAATTTGACAGACATGGTGGGGGGAAACAGGCACACTCATGCATGGCTGATGGGAGCTGACATTGGGACACTGAAGAGAAATTTGGCAATATCAAAACAGAAATGTTGCTCAGAATTCTTAGACTTTGTAGTTTTGCTTCAAGAAATTTGATTTTTTTTGTAATCTTACACGTGTGAAGTGATGTACATACGAGGATATTTATCACAGCAATATATAGTGTCAAAAATTGAAAAATCTTAATATTTACCAGTAGTAGAATGATTAAGTTATGATACATTCAGTGGAGTGTGCCACATGTCTTATATAAAAATATGAAAAACTCTTTAAGAACAGATATGAGAAATCTCCCAGACATATTATTTAAAGGAACAATTTTTTTCATTTTTGAATATGCTGCCATTTATGTTGAAAATGTATGTATGTATTTCTGTATCTTTATGTATGGCAGGCTTGTATGCATAGACTACCTCTTCAGAGCACATGAATGAACTGGATAGAGTACTGACCCTCTGCCTGAGAGGAATAGGAGTGGGTGGGAAGCCCGCTTTTCACTTCATCATGTTTGGTTCTTTAAAATTTCGAAACAAAGGTGTGTGTTATTTGGGGCCAAAGCTGTAAAAGTAATATCTGTGGTCAAAAACATAATTTATGCTGACCTGTTCAGATGTTAGTGTTCTTGGATTATTTCCTTAGTAAGTTACTATCTTCATGTAAATGATTTTCTAGTTGCCAATTAAACCTTATTATTTGAGTCTTTGTCTTAGGAGGAAAGTTTCAATAGATAAAACAAATTTTAATGTGAAGCAGATATGTAATTGTCTACTTAAATTGCTCTAGTGGACTCTTGACATTACGAGATGTATCATTCTTTCTTCCAGCTTGGTGTCACAATGTAGTCATTTAGTGAATTAGCCTAGCATTCTACCCAGTTCAGGCTCACTTGTCAATGAGGCAGTGTCATTCTCTATTATAACATGGGTGGTGCCGTTAGAAAAGTGAAAAAAAAGGCCCTGAAAAATAGTACTTCTCAGTATGCTGTTAAATATAGTCTCGAACAAACAGTTACTAACATTTTCTGATGTCAAGTGATGATGACTTTGTTATAAAATTAAGAATACCGTTTTCCACAGATTGAACATTCCTTATGTTTTTGTTTATACTTTAACTCTATTTGGTTACACAACATAACCAGATTTAGTACTTTGAGTTTCCCATATATCCCTGCCTCATTGTCACTGAAGGCCAAAAACTTACTTAGGGCTCAGAAGCATGAGGTTTTTGTTTGATTATATGCTTTGCAGGGTGTGCATTTTGAATATTTAACGACTCGGTTCTTAAGAAATCTTTTCTAGAAAGTAAGTTACTTTATCATATATAAATTAGTTCCATTTTATTCTCACATAGAAAGAGGTGAACGGAAAGTATGATATTGATAAAGTGATAAAATAAATTTAAGCTTTACAACAGTTAGAAGGACTTGGGATTTATTAAGAAGATAGTGTCTCAACAGATTGTGAAAATCTGCTGAAGTTGCTTTCTTAGTGTTTCAAATTTAATATTAAACTACTGTTTTCATATTTCTGTTTGGAGAATAAACTCATTAAGTGCACTTATTGTGAACACATTATTTTAAAATGTCTAAATGCCACAATATAAATGAAAATGTAATGTGAGTGGCAGGAAGGGGTTTCCTTTTTGGAGGACAGATTATGCTTTTCCTGAGTGCACCTTCCTTAATTTTGCTGTGAAATTCTGTTTTAATGAAGTCTCAGTCATTTATCATTCAGTACATTCCCTAAAGTTCCAGTTGTGTTAAATTTTAAAATTTATCTTTATTCAAAGTTAATGATCTAGGTGGTCTTTTCTGTAAATCTATAATTTTTAAAAATATGCTGAGGATTTGCAATTGAGAGGAATCTTGGTAAATATTTACAAAATGAATGGTAATGATTCTTTTCTCCCACTTTTAGGTTCTGTTATTGGAATTGTGGTAAACTTTTATTGGACTTAGGAAACCTTTCAGAGTGCTTGCAAAATTGTGTATATCGCTTTCTTGCTGAATTCTGTTATCTGTTCGATTTAATCTAGTCCAATAGGTAAAAAGGTAGCGTCTGAGTGGGATCCTAGGAAGGATTTCCTGGGAGGTTGCTAACCTAGAAAGCAGGACCTCAGCTGCCAGCAACATGAGGCAGTGGGAGCATTTGAGAAGAGGGAGTTTGTATCACAGTTTGTACTAGCTGTGAGAAAACCTCTGTTCCAGGAGGATTGACACAAAAGATAATCTCATCTAATCCACCAAGCCTTAAAATTCAAAACAGAAACTTCAGATGTTTTCTCTCTTTTTGTTCAATTAGAAGAGAATTTCTTATGTAGGTTTTTTTCTTTTAAAATACAGCTTCCTGGATAGATGACTGAAGAATATAGTGTGTCAGGCAGGAAATGCAAGGAGATTGTGTAGTACACATTAACCAAAAGAAAAAACACCCAAGAGTCCATGTCTTTGGAGTGTCCTAGGGCTTTTGAAGTGTTATCATCCCCCCACACCCTCTTTCCCAACTTGGGTTTGTAGGAGCGCACACACCAAAATGCATCCAAACCAAAAGGTGGCCTTTGGTCTTGACCTGGAGCCAGCTGTCAGCACAGTTAGCAGTGTTTCATTCAGAGTGTAGTGTGTGTTTGTCATGGTTGAAGTCTGCACATGTGTTGTTATTCATAAATGGGAGATGTGAGTTGTTCTTCCATATCCTAAGTAGTTCTCACAGCTTTGCTCACATGGGAGTTGCCGTCAGTCTTAGGGATGTAAGTAAACTGTGTTTGCACTAGTGCTATAAAATGCCCCTTTGATGTAAGAAGACTGGACACAACAAGGCTTACTGAACAATATGCATGAGAGTCGAATGTGTTCCCAGAGATGTGCACTGTCACTGATTTTGGTGAAAATTTGTATAGATGTAGCCATGATGTGTTCATAGATCTCACATCTTGTCTACTTATCAGAGTCTTTAATTTGCTTAATTTAACAAATATACATAAAGCATTTTATACCCATGTTTTTACTTTGTATTTTATTTAAAATGGGTACAGAGAGCAGAGATAATCTTTGAATATTTGATATCTAATTGTATCAGATATTTTTCTTTGATACCGAGAATTATAAGAAAAAAATTAGCTATATAGATCCCAATATTAAATCATGCCTGGGAATGGTAGTTAGGATTCAGTAGTGTTACAGCAGTCTGTAACAAGGATTAATATATCACATGTCCCCTTTTCTGGCCTTCAGCATCGGCTGCAGCAACCTTTTTAGGAAGTGCATCAGCTCAGAAGTTCTTTTAAAACTGCATGGGGTTTTTCTGGTTTATTTTCAGTAACCATTGTAATTGATGGGGTTGAGGGATAAAGGTAGAAAAGAGCTGTCTTCAGGTTGTATTAGCCTTTCAATCTGATTGCTTTATGTTGCTGTGTTTTCAGTAATAGAGCAAGTGAGTTGAGTAGTGTCTGTTCATGGTCCATCAGAGATTTGTCACCTCTAAGATCTGGACCAGCTCTTTGCTTTCACTTGAGGCCAAAGAGTAGATGAGTAGGAGACAGAAAAGAAAGATGGACTGCCAGTGTGGAGAAGGACCCGGGGTCTTGGTGCACTCCAAAAACCTGTGTGACGAACTTCTAATAATAATTCTGAAAAGACAAACTGTTTTAGACAGATATTAAAGTTACAATGCTTATTATAGATTATGTTATTATGTGTGGTAGGAGTAGATATGCCATTATTGAGCCACCAGATGTCACACCTCTGTGTCTTCTGGGATGTGTTCATATTATGTATACTTTCCTATTGGTTTAGTTTAACTGAAACATAGGAGATTTGACTTTTCCATGCAATAGAGCCTCTGATGATGCTTGAGTTTTAGAAAGTACATACAAACATGGTTCACAGAGTTCTTGAAGGTCCCATGATAGCATTATATTGGCCTCAATACTGTCAGTAATGAACTTATATACAACTCATGGTACAGGACCCTTTTATAGTGTACTTACTTTCTTTGATCCTGCCTCTTTGTTGTAAAAAAATACTCACTGTAATTAATTGTTAGAAGAGAGACTGCAACCTGTTCATGCATTTGGCTCATGGGAATGTTTATGTAATTCTCAAATCTGAATTCATTAAAAAATATAATTTGGATTGTTCTACTGTCTGCATTGTTGTTTTAAACAGATCAGACTAAAAAAATTGCTCTTACCTATATTGATATATTTTACACATTATTTTGGCAGTTTTATTGAGATGTAAAGTCTTTATATTTTATTATACCATACAATACCCCTACTTAAAGTGTATAATTCTATGATCTTTAGTATATTCACAGATGTGTGCAACCATCACTGGAGTCAAATTGAAAACATTTTTATCACCTCAAAAGAAATCCAGCCCCCTCTTAGCATGTACCTTTCTTTTCCCTCCTCTCCTCCCTACTTATAACCCTGGAAAACCTCTAAATACTTCTCTTCCTTTAAATTTCCTGGTTTTGTGCATTTTGTATGAATGGATTTGTTTAATATGTGGTCTTTTGTGATTGGCTTCTTTCACTTAGTGTAATATTTTCAGGATTCATCCCTGTTGTAGCAGCATGTATCAGTACTCAATCCCTTTTTTGAAATACTTGTTTTATTGTAATAAACTATATATAACATAAAAGTTGTCATTTTAACAGTTTTTAAGTTTGCAGTTAAGTGGTGTTAATTCTATTCACTGTGTTATGCAGCCATCACCACTGTCTATTTCCAAAACTTTCTCATCATCTCAGACATTCCTTCGAGTCCCTGTTATCCTCAAAACTGCTTTCTGTCTTTATGAATTTGTCTTTTCTAGATAACTCATTTAAGTGGAATCATTCTATTCGTCCTTTTGTGTCTGATTTATTTCACAAAGATAACTGTTTTCAGGGTTCATTCATAGGGTAGCATGTATCAGAATTTCATTCCTTGTTTTGGCTGAGTAGTATTTCGTCCTACATATATATGTACTGCATTTTGTTTATTCATCAATTGGTGGACATTTGGCTATTATGAGTAATGCTGCTGTAAACATCTGTGTACAAGACTCTGTGACATTATGTTTTCATTTATCTTTGCGTATTCTGACGAGGAAATTGCTGAGTCACTTGGTAACTGTTTGTAATTGTTTGAAGAGACTGTTTCCAGTGCAGCTATACCATTTACACATGATTTTTTTTCATTTCACCCATTAATTTTGAGATTTTTGCATCATTAAAAATATTACTTCTCATATTCTATTTAGGAATATTGTTCATTGCAAAAGATATTTACAGGAGGAGTAAATAAGACAGAGCCAGGCACTTTGGGAGACTGAGGCAGGAAGATTGTTTGCACCCAGGAGTTTAAGACCAGCCTGGGCAACATGGCAAGATCTCATCTCTACAAAAAACAAAAAAATAAGCCAGGCATGGTGGCACATATCTGTGGTCCCAGCTACTTGGGATACTGAGATGAAAGAATCACCTGCACCCGGGAGGTCGAGGCGGTGGTGAGCCGTGATCTCCAGCCGTGTACTCCAACCTGGGTGACAGAGATTCTGACTCAAAAACAAGAAAGAAGTACATAAAACAAACACGTCGCTTAATGAATAATTATAAAGCAAATATCCATGTCCCACTACTTTGGTCAATAATAAGAACATGAAGGGCACCACAGAGCCTCCTGAGTGTTCTGCTGAGCACAGTCCTCCACTTTCCCCATGGAAGTAGCTGGTATATTGACTTTCATGAAGTTTAATTTTCTGTAGCTCTACCAGCTGTGTTTGCCTGCAATGTGAATTTAATTTTGTCTGTTTTTGAACTTTATAAATGTAATGACAGTGTATCTTTTATGTCTTGCTGCTTTTACTCAGCATTATGTTTGTGAGTTTCATGCTCTGTAGTTCATTCATTTTTTCATTGCTATATTCTTTGTATGAATATATTGCACTTTTTGGGTTCCTGCTTTTTATGTGAAATTTCTGGACTTTATTTATTGATTTATTTTGAATCAGAGTCTCTCTCTGTCACCCAGGCTAGAGTACAGTGGCACACTCAACGACACTGCAGCCTTGACCTGCCAGGTTCCGGTGATTCTTCCTCGTCAGTTTTCCAAGTAACTGGAACTATAGGCGTGTACCAGCACACCTGGCTTTTTTTTTTTTTTTTTTTTTTTTTTGGTGTGGTGAAAAACAGGATTTATTGGGAGGGCAGAAAAGAAGCTCCTACAGTGGGAGAAGACCCTAAGGGGTTGCCCTATTTATGTATTTATTTACTTATTTATTGTAGAGACAACGTCTCATCATGTTGCCCAGGCTGGTCTCAAACCCGTGGACTCAGGCAGTCCTCTCACTTCCTTCTCCCAAAGTACTGGTATTACATGCTTGAGCCACCACACCTAGCACAAATTTCTGGATCTTTAAAATCTCTGTACATGTCAGAACATTTGTCTGCTGAAGTTATCTTATGAAGTTGACCATTTTACAACCCTTACCTAAGGTATGAATACCAGAGCAATAGACATCATTCTAAGTTTAGAGCCTATTCTGTGGAAGGTATTTCACTACTGTCATGTTTACTGCAAGAATTTTTGAACTTTTCTTTTGGAGCTGAAATGTGTTTTTTCAGTTTTCCCCAATAATGTGAATATCATATAGATAAAAGTGAGGAAAAGTATGAGTTAAATTGGGCTGTGAAAATGATATTTATCTCTATATTTTACTCATTTGTATTGATAGTAACACTTTATTGTTTTGCATTTAAGTTGTAGTCACAATATTTAGGTCTTGACTTTCTAAAGTGCTTAATTTTGAACTATCCTTTAGCTTATATAATAAGGATATAGGCATTAGTCAGAACCAGTTCATTCTAGATTGGCATCTTGGGTATCTTAGATTCCTTATTTGAATGGACAGTTGTGATGGTGTTTCTGTTATCTTCAAAAGGAATCAGGGAGGCCGAGTGAGGTGGCTCATACCTATAATCTCAGCATTTTGGGAGCCTGAGGCAGGTGGATTGCTTGAGCCTAGGAGTTTGAGAACAGCCCAGGTTGTTCTCAGACTCCTAGACAACATAGCAACACCTCATTTCTACAAAAAATAAATTAGCTGGGTGTGGTGGTATGTGCCTGTAGTCCTAGCTACTTGGGAGGCTAAGGTGGAAGGATTGTCTGAGCCCAGGAGTTTGAGGCTGCAGTGAGCTGTGCTTGTGCCACCACACTTCAGCCTAGGCTAAAGTGGGACCATAACTCAAAAAAGAAAAGGAATTGTGGAGTACATAAATAACTAGCAACCCTCATTGTTAGAAGGTTATCATTATTATTATTATTATTTTCAGATTAGGTGATTTGAAATTTATTTCAGAAATGAAGGCATCCTTGGGAAACACATTTTGGAAATGATATGGTTTTAAAACTGTATAAAAATACCCCAGATTAAAAATTTTCCTGACCCTTCCTAAAGCTTATAAAATAACCACATCAGTTTTTTCTAGAATTCCTACATTTGTCTTTAGATGATATAGTTACAAAACAGTGTAGTTATGAATTATAGCAATGATTTATTTGAAAACTTGCAGATTGCACTGTTGATTTGTTCATTTAATGATATCAAATTTGTAATTTGCTTTTCTCTTGCTAGAACTCCGAAGTTGGGGCAGGTAGAATGGAGGGAGACTTGTAGTCATTTTCTAGAATGTGTAAATTTTGTTGATTCTTAGTAATTGACATTGTTTTGTAGTGTTTCTTTAGTATTGTGGGTCTGACCTGAAATGCCTTCTGGAATTCTGACATTTTCTTGTTGGCGTGCTCTTTTTCCTGAGCCTCTTTTCAAGGTAATGTGTGTTTACTGCTTATGCCCCGGTTTTCATGTTAGCTGTATTCAGTCTGTCCACGTTACCTAACTTCAGGCTTTCATGATCATCTCTTGCCTGAATTATTGCAGTAACCTCTTAGTAGGTTTCCTTGTCCGAGTCTCTTTTCATTCCATCCTCCACTCCTCAGTAGTGTCTTAATACAAAAGTTTGAGAATATTACCCTCTGACTCCTCCAATAGCACCTCCTTGCCTGCATCAGGTCTCTCTGGTCCTTGGTCGTTTGATGTGTGGCTGAGGCCTACCTTCCTAACTTTCCTTATTACTATTTTTCCTGTGTACATTACATAGTATGAGATTGTTTAAAGGTTATCCTAACATTTTCCCCCCATGTTTCCGTGCTTTTACACAGTGGTTTCCTCTGACTGGAATGCTGCTTTTACGTTTTCTGCCTCGCAAACTCTTACCCATACCGCAAAACCTAGCAAAAGTATCATTTCTTCTGCAAAACCTTTCCTAAAGACCCTGTACATCTGTTGAATGTATCACTCAGTATTGTTTCTGAGGGTTTTTTTTTTTTTAAACCGGCTATGAACTGCTGGGAGGCAAGGACTGTGTCTTTTACCTTAGTGTCTCAAAATAGAGTGAAGTGCTCAGGAAATATTGGCAGAAATCATCCAGAACTGGAGTTGGGATTGAATATGTAATGACTGAATATCTTCTCACATCCCCTGTTTTTAGTGTAACATGGATAACTTGAGCTCATTTGGTCACATATCTTATAATTTCCACGTTATGCAGACTGTGTTATCCTTTCTGATAAGTAGGTATTCCAGATATCCACAAAACCATCACAGATATAAAAAGTCCATTCCATGGGGCTTATCACTGACTTTGAACTTGATATAAAGTTAACTCCTGATGAGATGCTAAATGCTTTTATATTTTAATAATTTTTTAATTCAGAATATAGAACCTGAAATAAGCGTTATAAATAACATTTGTACACGATTCTTGAAGGCTTTTGTTTGGTGCAGTAGTGAAAAGACAGAAGTGTTCCTTCTCTTCATTAATGACTTCTTGTGTTTAATAATAAGTCTAGTTTGTAATTGTATTCTTTCTGTCAGTAAGGTTTATTGTATTAAAATCCAGTGTCTTTTCCTTGGGCACTAATGGAAGTAGCTGATAGTGTGAGGTGATAGAAACGCTTTATTTCTAAACACTTTTCAGTTTGCAGTTGATTTCTGTTACTCTAGGAGACTGATCCTTCACAGCTGTTGGAAAATCCAAGTAGGTTCCTCTCCTGCTGTGCAGATCTTTCCTTGTTTGGAAACCTTTCATGACACAGTAGGGGCTTTTAAAAGTGTCACATATGTAAGACATTTATCCTGAAGTAAGCATAGAATTTGGTTGTTGCTGTTTATGGCAGAAAATTGAAAGTTAAAGTAGGTGCAGGCACAAGGCTGCTGAGCTTGGTGTGCCTTTTTGAGTTGATAATGCCATCTCTTCTGGTCATCTGGACTTTCTCATTTCCCTTTACTATGTCTTCTGCTCCCAATTCTTTTACTGGTTAGTGGGAAAATAAAAGAATAGATCGATAAATCAAAGAGAAGAAAGAGCACACTTCCTGTCTTGGTTTATACCTGAGTTGATGTGGGGGCGTGGGGGGTGTCATTATGGTGGAGCATTCTACTGTACAGGCAAGCATTCTGAACCAAAGTGTTCCCTGACTGTGGAAATATTTCTCCAAGTACTCAGTGAGGCCCAGTTATTAGCATATTGCTGAAAAGAAGAAAACACTCCTGGGCTGAAGAACATGTTTGTAGTGCCTTCTTTTTTTTTTTTTTGAGTTGGAGTCTCACTCTGTCGCCCACACTGGAGTGCAGTGGCCGCTCCCGGCCACCGCAGCTTCTTGTTCTTCGTCATGCTTTTCCTGCTTGCCGTGGCATTTGCAGCTCTCATATTGGAGACTAACCTTAGCAGATGCAGTCCTGAGGCATGTCGCATGTGTCCCCAGATGTTCCATCTCTACAGGGCATTTTCCTGGTTAGTTTCTTGTATAAAATACTGTAGGAAGTCAGAATTTGAAGTTCATTTTGTTTTATTTTTATTTATTTTTTATATTTTTTTGAGTTGGAGTCTCACTCAGTCACCCAGACTGGAGTGCAGTGGCCGCTCCTGGTCACCGCAGCCTCTACCTGCTGGGCTCCAGCGCTCCTTCTGCCTCAACCTTCCAAGTAGCTGGGACTACAGGCGCACGCTACCACGCCTGGCTAATTTTTTTGATTTATTGTAGAGATGAGGTCTTGCCAAGTTGCCCAGGCGGGTCTCAAACCCGCAGGCTCAGGCAATCCACTCACCTCAGCCTCCCAAGGCGCAGGATTACAGGCTGAGCCACCGAGCCCGGCTTGAAGTTCATTTTAACTTGAAAGACATTTTATGAATATTTTTTCTAGTTGTTACTGCATTCTGTATGAAAAGCTGGGAAACTATATTTTTAAGGAGTACCTCTTACAAATGAATGGTAAAGTAGTATATTTTATTGACTGTGCAAAAAATATTTATGATTTACATACCTCTCCCAGTAAAGCATTTGAAGCAGATATGAGTTTCTTGTTAATTTGACAATTTAAAACATTGTATAATTGAACAAATTGTGGATATTCCTAATCAGAACATCTGCAGGATGTTAGCTTATAAACACTGTAAAATGCTGTGTTGATTCCATGCCATGCATATTTCCGGTGGTGTATGCGAATAGTTCAAAAGAATTATGTTCTTATCTGTTTCCTCCAATCTTTGAATTTTAGCACTAGTCATAATTCTGAGTCTGGAAAAGATTTCACGATATTCCAAATTTCTGTGTTTTTCCTTCCCATCAATAACTATAGCAGTTTTATGTAACATTGAGGAATGCTGCTTTGTAAAAATAACAGTAGTAGCTAAGGAGAAATGTATTATCTTGTTTCTTTGGAATAATAGGAACAGAATAGCAGTAAGGTAATTTTAAAGTTTATACCAATTGAAGAAAGGAAGAATCACAGTGTCTGTTCTGTTGGAAACTTTGCTTTAAAATTGTTTGCATTCTAGACTTTCACTTTAAGGGCAATCCATAATGAACAGTTTTATATTGGATATATTTCAGAAGATCCACTCTGTTCTTCCGACTTTCAATCCAGTACGTTGGAAGAAGCTCTCATGTCTGCAGGACTTCCATCTGGGGAGAACTTGATCCTTTCCTTTCCGCAGGTCTCACCTTGGCCCTCTCCAATGGTTGAGGCATAATAGCTTCTCTTTGAGATTAAAACACAGAACAAAGACAGGCTCTTTTTATTGATAGTCAAATGAAAGGCTACAGATGTGTGATTAGTTCTCTTTCCAGAAGGGAATTATTAGAGACAAGTCTTATTTTCTCTCTTCTAAAATCTACATTTTAAAACTATACTACATAGTGTACAGTGCTGATAGTTTCTTCATCTGTAAAATGGAGTAATAGTACCCCAATCATAGAACTATTGAGAGGATTAACATAAATACAATGCAAAGTAGCCACTTTGTAGTAAACCAAGAATAAATGTAGGATATTATTAATCATTTTTGTTGCTTTAGAAAAAAAAAGTGTAGTTCAAATTAAAGTTCAACTTATGTAACTTGCCTGAGTTATATAAATAGTGATTTATATCTAATGTACTAATACAACTAATGTACAATTTAAGTACTAATGTGATCGTTAGAATTTACAAAACAGAATCTTCATAACCAGAGATTATGTTATTTGTTTTGCCCAATTTGGCATTCTTATATAGTCTTTTCTATGAATATTAATATCAACCATTTTTATTCAAAAATTTATGATTTAAAGTTAAAAAGTTTAGTTTATGTCATCCACCCCCGTGCACATAAACCAACACCAAGTTGAGAAAGTTAAATGCAAGTTGTTAAGAGCTGAATGTTTGTGTCCCTCAAATTTGTATGTTAAATCCCTAACCCCCAATGTGCTATCACAAGGTGGGCCTTAGGGAGGTAATCAGGGTGAGATGACATCATGAGAGTGAGGGCTATGGTCTGACAGGATTAGTGTCCTTGTTAGAAGAGGCGCCAGAGAACTCAGTCTCTCTCTTGTGCCAAGTAAGAACACAGTAAGAAGACACCTGCAAACCAGGGAGAGTCCCTCATCAAGAATGTAATCAGTTGGCACTTTGATCTTGAACTCTCTAGCCTCTAAATTGTAAGAAAATAAATTTATTTAGGCCACCCATTATGGTTTTCTTAGTGGTTTTTAAAGTGGTTTTTAAAAATGGCAACCTGAGCAGAGTAATACACAAGTGAAGTTCAAAATTGGAGTCACCAGCCAGGTCTGAAGCAGGCTGCTGTCTGTCTATGCTAAGGAGATAAATTCATTATTCTGCATCTTATTGCAACAGTGAAAAGGCATTCTGCTTAATGTGTGGAGTGTATTGTTATCTGCCTTTATTCCTGATAGAAGAGCAGATGAATATTGACATTTTTGTCTTATGATGCCATCTGTAAAACGTTATTGTTTAGTAAGTGGTAGGTACTCTGAAAATTTTGACCTTTAACATTCATGGACAGGCACTTAATGTACTGGTTATAATTCAGTGTCAGATGATTATCACCTAAGCAGAATTCTGTATGAAAAAGTTCATGGGTCACAACCATAGCAAACCACATATTGCAACATTTCATTTTATATATTCTCTTGATTAGGTTGTTGGATGGAAGTAACAGGCAATTGAAAAGTAAGACTTTCACCCCTTTCAAGAAATTAAACATTTCCACCTAAGTGGCATCTGACTACCCTGTGTATCCTCAATAAAACTCCATTTTAATTAGGTACAGACCACCTGGAATAATTTTTACCGGTTGTGAGTAATTTAACCAAAATATGCACCTCTTATCCTCTTGACATGTGCCATTGACCTGGAAAGTGTTTTGTGAGGGCATTTGAGCTGTGCGTCCTCTGCAGACAGAAATATCTTAGAGTTTTTCACCTGGTTTTGAGATGTCTTTGGAGGGAGTATCTGCAGCATTGCCTGATCTATATAAAAGTAAAGCAAGAGAGAGAGATGCTTGGAGAGAAAGGCTTGATGATGGCAGCAAAAGCAAATACAAGGATATATACAAATCACTGCTTGTAACTTCTTACGGCCTCATTCAGGTGAGACACTGTTCACTAATTATGCTTTTGGCCTATAATCCCAGCACTTTGGGAGACTGAGTTGAGAATATTGCCTGAGCCCACGGGTTCGAGACCAGCCTGGGCAACTTGGTGAGACCTCATCTCTACAATAAAAATTAAAAAATTAGCTGGGCATGGTGGCACGTGCTGTAGTTCCAGCTATTTGGAAAGCTGAAATGGAGGGATCACCTGAACCAGCAGGTCTAGGCTGCGGTGGCCGTGAGTGTGCCACTGCACTCCAGCCTGGGCGATAGAGAGCAATTCTGACTCAAAAAAAAAAAAAGAAAAGAAAAGAAAAATTATGCTTTTGACCTCTATGTTTTGACCTAATTGCCGAGCTTCCTTTTCCCAGTGACATGCTTGAGGAAGCAATCGTCTTGTCTTTCCAGTATTCTCTTAACCAACAGCCTTCAGCTGATATGAGTTTTGAGTTTTGAGTGGTGTGGCTTGATTCTTTCAGTGTAACAGACAGTTCTGTCGTGGATGGACTCACTTTTATGTTTTTTTGATCTGACTATAGTCATCAACATCTTGGAGTTCTGTTTCCTGGTCCCTCTCCTGCAGTTCTGTAGGGACATCTGGTTTACCTTTTGAAATACTTCTGTTACTGAACTCATATTCTTGTAGCTCTCTTTTTGCCTTTTTTCTCCCTATCTTATCTATATCTTTAAACTTTATCACTTTTGTGAGCATGTGAATTTTGTTATGAGTTAGAGAACAGAATGTACTCTATGTGAACTTTTAGCCCTTGCTAGGTTTCTCTTTTTTAAATGTTTTTTGGATAATAAAATTATTAGAATGATATTTTAGCGAATTTAGAGAATTATCCATTTTGTGTCATCTTTAACACAGTAATTTTCTGATATATTTCCTTCTGAACTTTTAAAATATGATGCTTTGCATTTTTAAATTTTAGTGTTTTTACTTTTCTTTTCTTTTTTTTTTTGAGTTGGAGTCTCACTCTGTCACCCAGGCTGGAGTACAATGGCTGCTCCTGGCCACTGCAGCCTCGACCTGCTGGGCTCCGGCGATCCTTCTGCCTCAGCCTTCCAAGTAGTTGGAACTACAGGCATGCACTACCAGACCCGGCTAATTTTTTGATTTATGGTAGAGATGAGGTCTCACCAAGTTGCCCAGGCGGGTCTCGAACCCGCGGGCTCAGGCAATCCACTCACCTCAGGCTCCCAAGGCACAGGATTAGGCTGAGCCACCGAGCCTGGCTGTGTTTTTACTTTTCATATATGTTTCACATTAAATTACACATTCTTGTATTGTTCTGTGATCTTCATCACATTATTGTTAAAACTGTACTGTATCAATTCTTCAAGGCATGAATGCATTACCACTTAACATCTCTTATCAGATATATTAGGTAATTTCTAATTTTTTTGTTAGTATAAGCAATTTTTGGTAACCATTTAAAAACATTTTTCCCCCCAATTTTTTTTAATAGCTTTACTCTAGATTTCCATCAATAGAGTCAGAGTCTTAGGACATAAACATTTTAGTGGTGTATTGAAGGGAACATGGGGTTGGTAGCTGGAAAAGTCTAGCCTTGAGTCATGGTTGTCACTTACCTGTGATTATATGGACGGGTTACTCATGTGACACTTTAAAAAACTAATACTTACCTTACATAAGAAATATGGAAAGTATCTGATTTGTTGATTTAAATATAGTAGGTGCTTATTATGTGGAAGCTGTTATTATTGGTGTCAACGTTTTTTCTTAAGGGTTGTTGCTCTCAGTATATGAGAGTTCCATTTAACTGTGACCATTTAATTTACCATATAAACTGGAATGTTTTAGTTCCAGGCAAATGCTGAAACATGTGGGACATTAGGACAACAGTATAAATGGGAACTCAGCCACACTGGAACATATGTCACTGTACAATTAGACCTCATCTGAACAAGAATAGAGCATTTTCTTAAAGTTGTATATTTTTCAGGTGAAAATTACATGTCTTAGTTTAAATTTGATTGCAAAATATATTGATTTGTAAGCTGGCTTATTTGAATAAACCCAATGAAGTGAAATTCTGGATTTAAACATAATCTAAAATGTTATCCTTATTTTTCTGAAAAAGACATGAGTAAATTAGCTTATATGTTGTTGACCTGCTTCTTTAGAAAGTCATATACAGTGTTCATTGAGAGTTCTAAAAACTTAGAGTCTTTGCAGTTTTAGATTGCTTTTAGGAATTACTTTTTCACTGTTGATATTCTTAATCAGTCTGGATAAATTTGTGTGTGTTTATATACCATAAGGAGAGCGATCACAGGATTCAGTTGAATTTTTTTTTTTTTTTGTAAGCAAGGACTTGGGGAAGCAACCCTTAGTGCCAGGCAATCATATCTGCTTGTTGCTGGGTATACAGTGGCAACATTTTTGGGAAAATGTAGACAAAACGAGGCAATTACAGCATGGTGGGCAGATCTGATGAAAGCAGGAGCCGGGCTCGGTGGCTCAGCCTGTAATCCCGCGCCTTTGGGAGGCTGAGGTGAGTGGATTGCCTGAACCCACGGGTTCGAGACCTGGGCAACTTGGTGAGACCTCATCTCTACAATAAATCAAAAATGAGCCGGGCGTGGTAGCACATGCCTGTAATTCTGGCTACTCGGAAGGCTGAGGCGGAAGGATCGCCGGAGCCCAGTGGGTCAAGGCTGCGGTGACTGGGAGCGGCCACTGCGCTCCAGTCTGGGCGACGGAGTGAAACTCTAACTCAGAAAAAAGAAAAGCAGGAATACGCTGCACAAAGTGGAGGTGCCTGACCTGGGCTTGGGGATCTGGGAACGTTTCAATAAATCAGGAACTTCTAAGCCCAGACCCAAAAGATGAACAACACATGTCTAGCATTTCTCTTCCCTGCCATTGTAGCCACAGTACTGGCCACCTCCTGTTCCTTCTCTGATCAGTATTTGTAAGTAGTATTGTACCAAGAGACCAGTTATGGGAAGCTATGATTGCTAAAGTCAACCAGCTTAAAGATCTTTTTATTTTTTTTGAGTTGGAGTCTCACTCAGTCGCCCAGACTAGAGGGCAGTGGCCAGCCACTGCAACCTCGACCCGCTTGGCTCCGGCGATCCTTCCACCTCAGCCTTCCAAGTTGCTGGAACTACAGGCGTGCGCTACCACGCCTGGCTAATTTTTGATTTATTGTAGAGATGAGGTCTCGCCAAGTTACCCAGGCAGGTCCCGAACCTGAGGGCTCAGGCAATTCACTCACCTCGGCCTCCCAAAGTGCGGGATTACAAGCTGAGCCACCGAGCCCGGCTAGCTTAAAGATCTTAGCTGCCTGTGCATCTGTTATTAGTTTATCTAAGCTTTTTAAAGTCCTGCATGGCCTATATCATAACTTGATAGTGAATTAAATTAAATACTTACTGTTTAAGATAGCTGTTTTTTATTATTACTTAAACTTTCCTCAAATTTGGATCTTTTCAGAGGAAAAGACATTGAAACAATCGTATTCAAATGCATTTTACATAGAGTAGGATTGGTTACACTTTTTCTAGAAGATTTTAAAAATAATGAGATTAGTAAAGTTTGCGTGTGTACTGTGGAGGACAGTGAATTAATGTGTGTCAGATAATATTCAGTGAGTAGGGTTGTTTGTTTAGGTTAACATTTTTACATCAATTTCATACTTTGTTCATACTTTGTTGCATTGGATGTTTCAGTCTCCTTATTAGATTATAGTCCCATCTCAAATATGGATCAACAATAGATCATTCAGTCATAAAGATGTTCACTTGTCTCAGAATTACATAAATGTGGCAGTTGAACTCGAGTGCCTAAGTCAGCACTTGGATTAGAGGTGAAGGGGCTGAGTGGTTAACTCCCAGGGTACATGGGGCATGTTTGCAGGCATTTTTGTAGTCACAACTTGGGGAACAGTGTGTCTGCACTACTGGAATCTAGGGGCTAGAGACTGGGGCACTGCAAAATATCCTGCAGTGTACAGGCCAGCCCTCCACAACAAGAATGAACTGGACCAAAATGTCATTAATGGCCAGGTTGAGAAGCCCTGGTGGCAGTGGAGTCTGGATCTAAAAATGTGATGCTTTACACCAGCAATTGAAAAGGAAAAGCGTGAAGAAGAACTGCATGTCTGAAAATAGACTTCACTGGTGTCTTGAGTCATTTGCCCCTAGTTCCAAGAGTTTTTGGCTGTTTATGAAACTTTGTCAAGTGGTGTCATAATGCCATCAAAACATGTGTGATTTAAAAATAAGCTATAATGACATCTTTTTAATAAATCAATAAAGTTTCTCCAGGACACATGTGAAATAAGACATTGTGCACTTTCTAAAGGATTATTTCCAAAAATAATGAATCTTGTCTCTGCAGATGGACAAGAGTCTCAACTACAGAAGCATCATTCAAAGTAGTGCTTCATTTAACACAACCCAGCCCAAGTCACACTGCTGCAGAGAGTCTCGGAAAGACAGCTGCAAAATCACTGAGGAATATTGTCTGGAGAGAAAGAGGGTAGCTGTATTGTTTCCTTTACTGCCTGACGTCAGTCTCATACTGTGTGCAGAAGCACCAGAGGCAAGTGTGCACGGTGCTAGACACTCAGGCTCACAATAGATCTGCACAGGAGCATTCCTTCTGAGCACGTGTTGGTTCTTGTATAAAGACATGCCAGGTGGCTTTTTGCTCATAATGGGAAATACATGATTCAAGAGAAGAGAGTTTTTATTTAACAATTATGTGTGAGTTATGAAAAGACTGGAAAAAGTAGGTTGGATGGAGTGGGCACAGCAGAGAGCAGTTGTGTTGTGAGAAGAGGGTGTTGCTCCTACACTGCAGCCTCAAGCCTGCACCGTTCGCCAGAGCTGCTTGATTGGCCATATAAGGACAACAAAACAAAGCAGAGAGAAACTTCCACTTGGCTCCATGCGTCTCATTTTTGCACCTGAACTCTATGAAATTGGGATGCATCTTTTAGTGCATGGTATCGTATAATTAAAGCCGCCAACCCTTTCTCCTTATACTCAGTGGAGTCTTCAACTCAAAACAATGTATTATACTTTTTAATCTTAATTCAGTGTGGGAGGGAAGTAGTGGAAATAATGAATGTGAAGTCTCTGTCTCTGAGTGTTCATCTTTACAGTGGGCCAAATGAAGTGTGTGGCAAGAGAGTAAGGTGTGACCCTGCTTTTCCAGGCTGCCTGTGAGGAGGAGGATGCCCATATGAGTCTTTGGCATGGGAGAAGATTCTTTATGACACAGTCATTGCCAGTAGAGTTAGTTCCAGTTTGTAAATAAGGTGCTGAAGTGGCATGGCTAGCCAGACAGTATTGGTTCTGAGTAAAAATATCACCATTTTTAACTTTGAGGTTGTAATGCTAGGGTTAGTAAGTGGGAACTTTACTAAGCTTTGGTCATTTTAATTTATTAGATGAAAAAATGGGTGAGATGGCTGGGCATATTTTAAATACCTAAATCTGAATATGCAACAGACACGAATAGCTTCAAATGTTAAAGGATCAGAATCTAATCTTCATAATTTTCCTAGTTGAAATATTAATTTTTAGCCAGGCTCGGTGGCTCAACCTGTAATCCCGTGCCTTTGGGAGGCTGAGATGAGTGGGTGAGGCTGAGATGAGCCTGTGGGTTCGAGACCCGCCTGGGCAACTTGACGAGACCTCATCTCTACAATAAAAAAACAAATTAGCCGGGCGTGGTTGTGCACGTCTGTAGTTCCAGCTACCAGCACGTCGAGGCTGCGGTGGCCGGGAGCGGCCACTGCACTCCAGTCTGGGCGACAGAGTGAGACTCCAACTCAAAAAAAAAAAAAAAAAAAAGAAATATTAATTTTTAGGTATAGTTGTTTCTTAGACAGACATTTAGTGTAAAATCTTAATTGTGGAGTCTCTATTTGACTCCTATATCAAGGATCATCTGACCATGACCAAATGCTTGCTGCTTTATTGATGTCCTATAAGTCTGAGTAAACTTCCAATTTAGTAGAAATGGATTTAGAAAGTAAGCTTCCTAGATGTGGAGCTCCTAATCCAAGCTTTCATCTGTTGAAACACCGAGGGTAGGTACAAGCCATTCCTCATCCCAGTTACGGAGACACAGCAGTTTCTTGTAATTTTACTAAAATTTTTAATTATATTTAGTTATAGTAAGTATATAATTATATTAAGACTTGAGATCAGTGGTTTTTGTGAGTGCCATATATACATTAAAGGGTCCGCAAATGATAAAAATTTGAGAGAGACTGTTACTTGTTTGTCTGAAGTAAAATGGTTAGGAAGAAAATCGAATGCTAACCCTCTCCTACCCACCACCCCACTGCCCCCCTTCCTCCCACCACACAAGTTTGTCCAAGGTCTATTTTCTTTGTGGGGAACCTGCATGTACTCTTTGGGTCTCATCTGTAGTCTAAAACTCCTGTCACTTCATAAGCTGTGGTTCTTGTCACTGCTTCCCCCCCCCCCTTTTGAGTCTTACTTTCATTTTCTGTTCTTCTGAGGTCGTTGGAGTTTCTAGATTCACTTTTAGTGAAACTGACTTTTCTCACTTATTCCTGTGGAATATAAGTCCCTGAGCCCAGGGGTTCGAGACCAGCCTGGGCAACTCGATGAGATCTTGTCTCTACAATAAATGAAGAAAAATTAGTTAGGCTTGGTGGTGCACGCCTGTAGTTCCAGCTACTTGAAAGGCTGAGGCAGAAGGATTACCTGAGCCTGGCAGGTTGAGGCTGTGGTGCATGAGCATGTCACTGCACTCCAGCCTGGGTGACAGAGTGAGACTCCGACTCAAAAAAAAAAATCAAAACTTAGCAAAGAAACACATAGGCTTTTATTTATGGCAGGTTTCTCTGGTCCCTGCTCTAACTCTGAACATGTCACTTCCACCCTGAAGGGTGGCCATTACTTCCTGTTAGCCCTTTACTACTGCAGTTTCAGTACACTAGGCCATCTTTTCATTTGGGATGCATTAAAGATGAGATGATTAAAAAACGATTTTTAAGGGCCATTTCGTTATTGGAGGTTTTTCTCTGCTTTGTTTTGTTATTCTTAAAGGCAGCTCAGGCCTTCCATGTTCTCAGCCTGCAGCTGTTCATTGCATTATTGTATTTCACAGGTGTGACGCCAGGCCTCACTCCTGAGCTTGGCATCCTGGTTGTTCTTGATAATGTAGAGGCATAGAGCACTCTGTGGGATTATCCAGGCATTTTCTTTAGGGGACAAACAGGAAGCATTGGGGTAGACCCAGGAGTGTTAACAGTCATCCTGTGCTGTTATCTTGTCTGCCTCCTCTCCACTAGCATGTCAGCGCCAGGAGCCTTTTCTGTCTTTACTACCCAGTGCTGGAAAGCATCTAGCAGGTCTGGACACACCTTGAATGTCTGGGCAGCACCTAGATGGTCTGGCCCAGTGAGACCTCACATGAATACTCATCATGGGAGCGAACATGTGCATCTACTGTTTCAGATTTTCTCCCCCAAATATAAAGAGGAGGAAACACATAAGCCATTTTGTTGTTTTATTTAACTGAGGATGAGGATAGCCATCTTTTCTGCAAGGAGAAGATATATATCCTTGAGGAAACAGGACGGTTTTGTTGTTGATAAGGTGATATTACTTGGTTTGAAAAGCTTTGAAACATTGCAGATACTCTGATGAAACTTAGCTCATGTGGATAGCACTTGGTCTGCCTTTGGCATGTTTGCCAATCCCTAGGGACACTGCTGGCTTAGTAGCAGAGGGTACTGTGTTGAGGAATAGGTTTTGTTCCCTCAACACAGTAGAATCTGAAACAAGTATAAGGAAAGTCAAAGATACCCCTTGCCTATTTGTTTACATTTGTGCAGTATATTTCCATCAGTGTAATTGATAGAAGCTAATTATTATTATTATTATTTTTTTTTTTGAGTCGGAGTATCACTCTGTCGCCCAGACTGGAGTGCAGTGGCTGCTCCCAGCCACCGCAGCCTCGACCCGCTGGGCTCCGGCGATCCTTCCGCCTCAGCCTTCCAAGTAGCCGGAATTACAGGCGCGCGCTACCACGCCCGGCTGATTTTTTGATTTATTGTAGAGATGAGGTCTCGCTGCCCAGGCGGGTCTCGAACCCGCGGGCTCAGGCAATCCACCCACCTCAGCCTCCCAAAGGCGCGGGATTACAGGCTGAGCCACCGAGCCCGGCGAAGCTAATTATTTTTTAAACATCTGGTGGGAGCCTGCTTACCAATCATACAAGAGAATTATTTGCTCTGCTTTGTAGCTTTCCATTATCTTTCTATAGTAATTTTTGTGCCTTTTAATAATCTTTACTTCCCCCTTTACACTGTTTTTCACCTTCGTCTCTAATCCAGGCGGCCCTCTACAGAAGAGTGTCTTTATGAGCTACAGGTTACACAGTGACACTAACAGGCAAACTCAGTAATGATTTGAGAGGCCTAAGTGTAAAAAACTCCAGCATAGAGCAAGATCGTGGGTTGCTTGACTATGGGCTTTAGTGTGCACCTGTAGAACTGTCCACTTCTAAGATCCTTTTCTAGAGTAAGATTTGTTCTGGGATAGTTTGATAATAGACTATTTCTGCTAGGGATTGACTTTCCCCCACATTGTCAGTGTGTGTCTTTCTAAAGGTAGGTGGCTCTCTGGTTGTGGCACCTGTTTCCTCTTGTCCACTTTGGGAACGCTGGTCTGTTTCACAGGGCGAAGCATCCGTCCTGCCTTACCTGTTGTGTACGTCTGTTAGCAGGATGGGGCAGTGTCACTGCTCTTCTGTTGCTCTCCTGCTGTTCATGGAGGGTCCTATGAACTTGGTCTGTGGTTTCTGCTCTTCCTGAGGTGTCTCTGGCCGATCTGGTTGCCGATTTGCTCCTTTATGGCTTCTCTGTCCTAGTGGATGATGGCCTTCTATACAGCCTCTGCCCTCCCTCCCCACACACATACTACCAAAGAGTGGAGTTGGGAGAGCTAGGGGCATGCTGGCGTGTCTTCCACTGCCTCTCCACTTGACACCCTCTTTTGGATCTTGAGCCCCTTTGAAAATGTGGTGAAAGCTTTGGGCCTGCTCTCCAAAAAAGTGTGCATGCATATGATTTGGGGAAAATCAGAGTGCTCGGCATCCCAGGGTAAGCACTCCTGGGTTAGATTCCGTCTCCTAAAAGGAACAGGAAAAGTGATAGTGCTCAGTTAAAGATAAGCTGTAGGTTTCTAACCTCAGATTTTTCGTGAGCTGCTATGAAGATTTCTACTTAATCCTTTTCAGCTTGAAACTATTTCTTCTCATGAAAAAATGTGTGGAAGAAACGAGTGTGAGCTGGGCTCGGTAGCTCAGCCTGTAATCCCACGCCTTTGGGAGGCTGAGGTGAGTGGATTGCCTGAGCCCGCGGGTTCAAGACCTGCCTGGGCGGCGAGACCTCATCTCTACAATAAATGAAAAAAATCAGCCGGGCGTGGTAGTTCACGCCTGTAATTCCGGCTACTTGGAAGGCTGAGGCGGAAGGATCGCCGGAGCCCAGCAGGTCGAGGCTGCGGTGGCCAGGAGCGGCCACTGCACTCCAGTCTGGGTGACAGAGTGAGACTCCAACTCAAAAAAAAAAAAGAAAAGAGAAACAGAGTGTGTATGAAAAGAGGTGAGGACAAGAAAGGGTGGGTGGAGTGTGTGGTTAGAAATACTTGTTGTTTTCTGATTTAACAAAACCATAAGAAATTTGCCCTTCCTAACCCTTTCTTTAACTCCTATCACTTTCTGTTCTTGCAAGCTCCCCCTTCCTTAGGTTGCAGTTAAGGGTACTCTTCAAAAATTGTGTTCCTTGGGCCTTCTTTTATAGCATCTTTAATACTGAGTACTAAGTTTTTAAGCCAGATTGTCCTGATGGCTGAAGATAAAGGAAACTTACCTTTGACAATTGAGGTTGCTGGAGTTAGCAATGTGTGGCACTTGATGACTCTGTTTGCTGTGTGATTGGGCTCAGCCACTGGGCTCAGCCACTTTGCTTCGGTGGGCAGTATTTCCATATAAACTGTCTGGTCTCCTGAGAAGCTGGCATGGCTGTTTATCCCTCCTGACATCCCCACTCGCAGAGTGTTTTTTTTAAGTCACCTGTTGGAGAACAGGCAGGAAACTTACTTCCTCTCTTTGGAAGAGTTATAAATGGAATCAGGAGATAGAAACTTATATAGTACAATGCAATTATATTGTTATATACACAGTAATAATAGAACACCCAAGATTACTTTTTCTTGAAATCTAATTTCTGTAGCTTGTCTCTTTCTTTAATCTGTTTTTTATTGTACTGAATATAATTAGCTTACAGTTTTAGTATCTAAGAAGTATTTTTTCCTTTTGTAATTCTTTCTCATGGTAGATTGCTCTTTGATCGTATTCCTGTTTGTACATTTGAATTCTGTTCCATGAAACGAATGTTACAAATTCACAGCCTTTCTTTTTTGTGGTCATGCATACCATCTCCAGTACCCTTCCCCATTTTCCTCATTTCCCTCCTTTCCAATATGGAGATGAACAGAGCGTTTATGCAACACTCAGCAACCAAGTTAACTACACCCAGTTCTCCATAAACAGTTCCTTTGACCCAGATAAATACCATAGTCTCTGGATTCCAGATGTTGTTTTGAACAAGAGTTGACTGATGGTGATGACCTTTTGAGTTCTTCCTGAAATCATTCAGTGCACCAGACTCTTGTTGTGTATGATTTTATTTAATCTTAGCTACCTTATGAAGTAGATACTGTCTACCCTCCAACCCCTGCTTTTTTGGCAAGAGATGAGACTGGTCTAGATAATTTGTTGTATGTTACACAACTAATGTGTGGTAAAGATGTTACCAAGACCAGATTAGGTGCTTCTGATTCTGAGTAGCCAAGTACTCTATCCATAGTTTAGGAGCATCAGTACCCAGGTTATAAGTGACCATGGGAAGGTCAGCAAGTTAGTCAGCAATAGAAATATTCTGTCTATATATCTACATACTTTTTTTTAACATCTTATGTATTAGACAATTCTTTTGCCAAAAATCATGGGAAAATAATGGTAAGAATAAGAACGCAAAATGATCTCACTTTCTGGAGAACTAGTGCCATTGCCATTTTAGCATATTTCTTTCCAGTCTCCTTAGGAGGCGGGAGCAGCCCACATTGTTTACATACTGGCATTTGTATGGTTTATAGTTTTGTATTTTGCTTTTTTTCTCCTAATATCTTATGGGCTATTTAACTTTTTTAGAAATGTTCTAAATGATTCTTGCCTTGGAGAAAACAAACCCTACTCAAAAGGTAACTGATTACGTGAGCTGAGTGAGGGAAAAGTCGTCAAAATTGATGACTCAGAGTATCTGCTCACTGAGGGAGGAAATACAGAAGTAATGCAGTAGCCACCAAGGGTGGGGTTGGTAGGGTTGGTGTGTGGTGCCTGGTGCCTGTGGGGCTTCCCTGAAGATGCTGCTCAGTGAGCAGCCAGCCAGTCAACCGGTCAGCTTTTAAAACTGCCATTACCGTATGGTTGGAAGTTGAAACCATTATTTCTAGGTTTGGAAATTAAGGCACAGAAAGTCAAATGTGTTAACTACCACTGGTTTGTTGGGAACCATACTGGAGAGCACCCTAGAAAATGAGGTTGCTGTAGCTTTGTCAGGTGCCCATGCAGGTGGTGCCCAGTAAGGGTGTTCAGAATGAAGTGAAGTGATCTCATGAGCTAGTTATCCCCACGCTGTTATGTGTATGCTGCAGACGGTACTTCCAAAAAGTAGTCATTTGTTCTTTTTTGGAATATTTGGTGTCACTACTGATGCATCACATTCTGTGTTTTGAACAACTGGAGTCTGAAATTGAGTTTCTCATGGAATGGAACTGTTGATTCATTTTGTTGGCCCTTTATTCTTTTTTTAAAAAAGTAACTTTAGCAAACTTTTCTGTGACTTGAAAAGTACTCACGAGGTCATTTTCTCCTTGTTTTACTAAAAACACAGATTTATAGGAAAGGCAAATCAAGCGCTTTTTTTTTCTGTTAAAAATATGTCCTCTTAAAAATTACACAGTAGTTAACATTGAAGGCCCCTCCCCCCCCACAACATTTTCATTTTAGGGCTAAGTGCTAGGGGAAGTTTTATTTACTCAGCTCTGTCTGGTATTTTTCTCTCTTTGGATAATGTGAATAACCATGTTTTTCTTTTTGCATTGATTTGATTCAGCCAAATTGTATATTTTAATCGAACTATCTATAGTCTGATTCACTTTATTCAGGTCTCTACCTCACTTTCAGTTTCTACTTTCTGTATTCTAATTTAGATGTTCTCTAGTCCTGATATTACCCATTGTTTTGTGTGGTTTAATTCAAGCTACTTCAAGTCCTTTGTGAATGCGGCAGAACATACACATAAAATTGTGTATATAATTCTTAATAATTGTGACCTTTTTTTTAGTACATTAACAATAATCACGTTTTTAAAATACTCCATTCTTTTGGAATGTTTTCAGAACCTACCTTTGTGCCAGCATTAACCCAGTACCTCATATGTAACTGTAAATATGACAGAGGTGTTACTTGTCCTTATGAAAGAGCCTATTACATAGTGTACTTTTTTGCTCCCCCACACCCAGAAATTCTCCTTTGGTCTGCTTACATACCATACTTCTAATTGTAGCAAGAGGTGTAGCATTGGTCACATTCTTTATGTGAGAGTTCTTCATGGTGAGGGGTTTCTGTCCCTGGCCCTTCCAGGTGAATTCACTTTGTATAAACAGATCTCAAAAAATATAAAATTAAGTTAGTACTTGGCTCCCTATCATCCACTTATATGCATACATTTTCATGACCCAAGGGCATAAATGTATATGTGTTTTAAATTCTCATAACCTCGAAGAAGCTGTGTTTTATGATTTTGTTAAGATCACAATATAATGTTATAGGATATACATGTTGTTTTCTCTGAAGAATCCATTTAATTTCATGTAAAACTTCTTGAGACACAGTAAAAGCTCAAAATACCCGATTTCCAGTAATTGTCAAAGTTCTTACTAGTAATTGTCAAAGTTCTTACTAGTCTTTTTTTTTTTTTTGAGTTGAAGTCTCACTGTCGCCCAGGCTGGAGTGCAGTGGCATGCTCACAGCCACCCCAGTGTCGACCTGCTGAGCTCAGGCGATCCTTCTGCTTCAGCCTTCCAAGTAGCTGGAATTTCAGGTGCGCTACCATGCCCGACTAATTTTTTTTTTTTTATTGTAGTGACAAGGTCTCGCCAAGTTGCCCAGGCTGGTCTCGAACCTCTGGGCTTAGGCAGTCCTCTTGCCTCAGTCTGCCAAAGTGCTGAGATTACAGGCTTGAGCCATCCAAACCCAGCCCTTACTAGTCTTAAAAGAAAAAATAGAGTGGCTAACCACACCCCATTCCCACCTTCACCCCCAGGTTGGCCTAGAAAAATAATTATTTTGTCAGAATTCATAAACACTTTTAAAGATTAAACAACCCAGGACAGATGAACTATTTTTTAAAAATATCTTGTAAGATTATTAAGAAAGGCAGCATTTTTGCCATTCTTTTTAAATGGAACAGATAGAGTAGAATTTATGTTGAACACTTTATTGTGAAAAATTGAACTATTAGCAAACTTCTTAAGCAGTCACAAGGGTGGCATTAATAACAGATGTATTAATTAAAAAAAGAGGTGACTACGTGAAGCAGGCTGGGTAAGGACAGTATGGAAATTTTAAGAAATCTGTGTACTCCATAATTCTCTCCACCCAAAGTAGACTCTTATTTAATTTTTTTTTCCCAGTGCACATTCTGTTTGCTTAAATCTACATCTGCTACTAGCTTTGAACATTGCCTGAAACGTATGTGCAGCTTGGCAGAAAGTCTGATATGAAGAGGAAAGCGCAGAATCAGGTTTGTCTTGCGACATAATGGCCAGAACCTTCACTGTTAGCCCGAGGCACACGGGGGGTCCCACAGTGCAGCTGCAAAGAGGCCTGTGATTATTTTCTTAGAAGTCCTCCATTAGCGCTCAGGCCAGAGCAAATGGAAGATTTTTATGCACTCCACTTCCCTGTCATATTTGTTGAAATCATTGGTTTGTCTCGGGGAAATTGTGGGTTTTGTTTGTTTGCTTGCTTGCTTGCTTGCTTGCTTTTTAAGCCATTTGTGACTCCTGGTGGAGCTTTAGGTTTTTTGCGCTAATAGCATGTGCAAGATCTGGCCTCAGTTTGTCCCCTCATTTGATATGTTTGTGCAGGTCATTTTTTTATGAGCCAGCACTTAGTTACAGAGTACTCTTGGCACAAGCCTCATTGCAACATCAAATGCAGTATTTTAGGAGTTTGATGGCATATTTGTGATATTTATCAACTTTGACATTTAAAAAATCTTTGGTAGTTTTATCACTTAAAATCTTACTGGTGCTGCTAAATTATGGGTTAATGTAGTGATCAGACATACACAGGCTGTGGTTGAGAAAGCCTGCAGTTTGCTGCAGGTTTCTGTTGTGTGAATGTGCAGTGAACCCTGCTCCTCATGTCAGCAGTGCTGAGCCTCGCTAGATGGGTGCTTGCCTCGGCTTCAGAGTCAGAGTTTGAGTCGAATAGAAGTTGAAGCTGTGACAAAATCAACTCTTCTGAAAGAATGTCAAGAATCATGATTAACTAATTAGCATCAATGTGAGGAATAAAGTTAGATGATGTGGCCCACTTTGCAGGGAGTCTGACACAAGGACTGCTCACTGAGTGGCAGTTTCTTTCCTTGTGTCTAGTGCCACACTTCCTATGGACTCTATCTATGTTTATTTTTAAGATAATTTCATTGCCATGTCGCTTTAACTAATTTGGATTTATTTGATAAAATATGAAGTTACTCATTATTAGACAGTAAGTAGGTCCCTAAAGTGTTTTTAATTTTTAAAGTTTAGATTACTTTTTCCATTAAGAGTTCCTTAATAACAACACATATGTAAAACACTTTTTTTCTTCAATCCGCAGGGCAGGTCTCGAGTGTTTAATTTTGAGTATACTGTAGCTTTACTTTCCTACTTTAGTTTATCTAATCCAACGGTGGCGAGTCTTTGCTCCTGGTTTTCAGTAAGAAGTTTTATTTCATGAGGGCTCACTTAAGGCAGTACAATCAAAAATATATTTTGAAAAATGAAGATGAAGCATTAAAGGTGAAAAGAATGGTGGTGAATTACTCTTCTGGACTGAAAAGCTCGCACTCTGTTGTCCTTGCCAGTAATCTTCAGGGTGCTTGGATCTCACACTCTTGCTTATTTTTTTACAGTGTAACTCCAGATACCACATTTAAATGTGAGACAATGTATTATTTTCAGTGTTTTCATATTTGAAGATAAAACAAGAGAAAGCCCGACAAGTGTGGTCATTTATTTATTTATTTATTTATTCTAAAGGAATACTAATTGGGCAGCCTGCCTCAGTTAAGAAAGTTTTTAGCTCTTGGCAGCACTTGATAATGGATTGTTTTGCAGAGGAGGATATCTGGAAAAAATGAATATGAATATCCTGGTGCCAAACTTCAACAAGTTACTCAGTGTTGTAAAGCAGGATTTTCTTTGCTTGGGAGAGGCTTAGCCAATTAAGATAGTTGTAGAGGTTGAAGAGATTCGCAAAATTTCAGCCCATTTTATAATCCTTTCAAAGTTTGTAGTATCGCCTCAACTGCATCTAAGTGCAGCTTTTTTTTTTTTTTTTTTACTGCTTTTTTTTTAATTTTAAAATTGCGGAGTGCAGTTAAGGGTTAGGTATACAAATATGCATTGTGCAGGTACCCTTGTTGATGAGGTGTGCCCCCCTGTCCCCAGACAGATATCGATTACCGTTAATCCCACCTCCCTTCCCCTCCCTGCCCCCTCGCCCCCCATAGTTTCCTGCCACTATAAAAGTGCAGCTTTTTGTATTTGTCATTTGAGTTTGGCTTAATAGAAACCACTAATTTGTCTTTGAAATTCATTTGTTGCATCCTGCTTTTGCTCAGTCAGTAGGATATTTGGGAAATTCCCCAGAAATATTTAGCCATCCACTCAGAAGTGAATGTCATTCATATGGTTGAAATTGCTGTTCTGGCTTCTGTTGAATATGAGAACTTTAGAACAAAAATGGCAACACGTTTAGCTCTGACAGCTATGCAGAGTTGCCAGCAATGGGCACTTGGGACAGTATCAAGAAGCCTCCTTTTCTTTTCCTTTTGTCTCTTTGACTGTGAGTCTCTTCTTTCTGAGGTGTGAGCCACTCCCTAGATAGGGGTGAGTCTGACTTCCATCTTTTATATCCTCCTCTTTCAACTCCAGCCAGCAAAGTGAGGACCTGTTGGATATGAGGAGGCAACCAGCACTACCCTGCATTCCCCGGTGCCACAAACCACTCCCAGCTACCTGAGATACCTCCCATTTACCTAAATCAGCACTCTGGTGTGCCTGCCTGCTCTCCCAGCCTCACTCTTAAGAGTCAGAAGCAGGGCCTTCACCCAGGAGATGAGAATCTGGAAGGAAAGGTCCTTGTTTCCCAGTGTGTTATTTCACCATGTCCCTGCCTTTGCCATAGGCAGAGGGGTAAACAGATGGCAACTGGCATGGCAGTTCGGCTCAGTTGATGGGCGGTGACTGCCAGTAGCTCAGTGTTGAGATAGTCAGGCTGTTCCTCTTAGGCTCACCCGAAGCTTTGCAGGATTGGTTTTGCACTTTTTGAAAATTTGGGCATGAGATGGAGGAGAAACTGTGTGTGTGGAGGGAGATGGGGATCATCCATGTGCACGTCTACTTTAGACTGAGGACACAGACCTAAATGTCAGCAGAGGTCAGATGTGCACACGGTTTGTGAGCTGTGTCTCTTGTTTCTGGGTTGTATAAAATCGGAAGAGCAATGTGTTCATTGGCACTTCATGTGAGCAGTCCTCGGAGAACTGGGTCCTGTGTACCCTGGCTTTCATTGGGTCTCTGTCACCCACTTTCCAAGTCTCATGTGCAGGCCTCTTGGATCCTTCTTTGCTCTGTGGGATGCTTCTGAGAGAGCATCTTTTTAATAGTTAAAGTTGGGTGAAAAGTCCAAACCAAGTAAGAATGTCCAGGATCTTGACAGATTAGACTCAGCACATATTTTGTTATATGATGTGAGATTCCAGGGCATTGTAGATTTTTATAAGGTATTTTATTAATTGACCCTTTAACCTTTATATTCATCTTTTCTTTTCTACTATTGTAAGTTGGTAGAACCAATCTCTGCTTGTATTTTAGCTGAGTTGTATACCAATATGCTTTGTAAGTGCTGGTTTTAAAAAATTGTTCTATAAAATCTTGTTCATATTGTCAGTTGTTTGATAATCTCTCCTCATCTCCTCTTCCCTTTCCCTTCAAAATAAACTATAAATTTAGTTTCAGATCCTGTTTTACTATTTATTGTTTTGTTTACTGGGACTTTCCATTCATAAAATAACTTTAAAATTCATTGACCAAATCAGAGATTTTACTTTGGTTTAAAAGAATTATGAAATTTAAAGCAGGGATCATAGCAATGATTCTGTCCCACTTCCCAAATTTATGTGATTGCTAAGACTCTTAAACTAGCTGGGGAGGTAGGAGTTCTACTATATGCCAGAGAGATAAAGTGGGAGATAAAAGATAATTGATAGGAGATTGTCATATTAATTTTATACTGCTTTTTCAGGCTGTCATATTGTATATCAAATAGATCTAAGGTTGTGATGTTTTTAATAGTGGTTTAGAATGGAACATGGTGAAATGACTTGTTTTCACATTTCATTCATCTACAGACACAGTGGTTTGGGATATAAAAGTGTCTGGTGTATTATTAGTATCACTTTTCCCCCATACTCTTAAAAACAAACAACAAAAAAAGGTAATGCTAGCCAAATCACCTCTGTATTAACACCTTTCCTTTTTGCGAAGGGCTGAGCCTTTAAAAAACAGTTAGTTAAACTGGTATGCATCTTGACAGTAGAACAAGCTTCCAGCTCTGCTGCAACTGCCATGGGCTTGAGAAAGTCCCTTCAGAGAGTGGTCAGAGAATTTTGTTTGGATTTCTTTAACTTTTCTGCATAGCAGAAGAAAAACTCTAAAAACACATCATTCTTGAGTAGTTGATGAGTTTGCTGCCATCTTTTAGCAGAGGAAATATAACTTTCCTTGGAATAAGCAGATTTATAACTTCTTTGCCTATTAACAAGTGATGGAAAATAAGACTGTCCATCTGAGGAAGCCTCTTTTATATCTTGTGATCCTGAATCTTGTTTTCTTTGTAGAACCATAGTGCTATAACCAAAAGAATGATGACATATAACTTTACTTTTGCTAAAACTAAGAGTTTTGGCAGTGAAACGGCTAGGTTCTGTGTCAAGCAAATATGTTCACTCAACATGGTTATGCATTTGTTATAATAAAAATAGCTTGGATATTATGTTGACTACAAAGTTTTCTTTCTCCTGTATTATATATTTGCAATGCATTATTGTGCTATATTAATTTCTAAAATGTCATTTATTGTATTGTCAGTTTGAGCCTATTTTCCTGATAATACTGCTTTAAGATAATGTAATATGTTAATAGTCATTAATTTGGCAAAATTAAAAGTCATTAAATGTTTTTATTCCATACGTAATGACTAAAATATAACTCTATTCTATTGAAAAAAATAGTGTCTGTTAACATGAAGAAACACAGACAAGAAAAATATAATTCTTCTTAAAATGTAGAATATGCAGCAGGGGGCACCAAATGAAGGCAAAAATGAGTCCTCCTACTTAAAGTCAGCACTAGCCTGTGTCCCGATCACATGTAAATAATGTGGTACTAGCTTTCCCTTCGTTTTCCTGATGGTCGTAACTTCTCAGTCTAAAAGCTGTGTGAAGAGGAGATTGATAATTCTTCTCATTTATTAATCCAAATGAAACATCTTACATCCTGCCTGTTTAGTAATTACACACATTTTCTGTAAACATTTACTATTTTTAGAGTTTTAAAAAGGGGAGTGAAAACCACATTTACTAATTTCTTGGTTAGAACAACACATTAATATTGTGTGCTTAATACTTTGCAAAACGTTTTTCATTAAAGAAATAAAGGGAATCCCCAGTGAGTGGAAAGCCTAATTTTGTTTTGCTTTCTACATGAACTGAATGAATTTTAAATCTGGGATCCTGCTCCTGATAGCTAATGAATAGTTTCCCAAGAGGCTTGTTTGGGTGTTGGGGCCCTGTTCAGCCGTTTTCTTTCCTCCCTACTGTCCAGTCCAGTATCAGATGGAGATGATGCGGAGCCTGCGCCACGTGAACATCGACCACCTGCATGTGGGCTGGTACCAGTCCACCTACTACGGCTCGTTTGTCACCCGCGCACTGCTGGACTCCCAGTTCAGTTACCAGCATGCCATTGAGGAATCTGTCGTTCTCATCTATGGTCAGTAGGAGCTTGCCGCATTACTCTTCTCTTCTCTTAATATTATTACTGCTATTTTTGCTGTGTTGTTTGCCTCTGAGAGCAGCCTGGCAGGCCTTCTCAAGTAAATTCCAACCCTGTTTCTGCAGCAGCCTCAGCAGCAGCTCAGTCTAGACAGGGTTTCCTTCTTTCTGTTTATTTTTCTTGCTATCAGAGCCCTGATGTGTACATTTTGGAATGCCGGAGTAGCTGCTTCATTTTTATTCCTCCATCTCCCTCCCTCATTGAGGGGCTGGTGGAACCAGACCAGATGTCTAACAAACCCCACTTGCTGGAGTGTCTGGCTCTGTACGTGACTGACCAATCATCAGACAGCATGCCAAGTTTTTTTATACCTCTGACAACAGCGTACAAAACCTGGACTGTTTCTTAGCACAAAGATTTTTTTCTTTTCGGCCTATTTAATGGTGTTTCCTCAAGCTCTCCAGACCAGATGTTCTGTGCTGTATCAGAACTGTAGGTAATTTAACAGCTTTATGGCCTCCCCCTCCCCAAACACTCACAGTTTGCCATATCTGGCAGACTTGCATATAGTTTCCAGCTGAGAAGTAAATGTAACGTCCTGAGTATCTGTCAGAAAAAATACTAATGAATACGATCAATCTTATGAGCTGCCCCCAAATTGTTTCAGTATGTTAACAATTGGATTACAGTAAAGAACAAGTTGTTAAAGTGTACTTATATTGGCTGGAAACATTGCATCATCAGACCTTGATGAATTTTCCACTTGTTTCAATCTATTTTGGTTTTCATTTTATCACCTATTGCTAAAAGTTTCACTGTGTTAAGTTTCAGACAACATGAATGTTAACACAGGTTTTGGGCGAATATTGGCCTGCCAGAGCCGTTATCATGCCGCGAGTGCTAAGCTCCTTACTCACGGAGTGCTTCAGCGGTTTTGACAAAATTAGTTTCTCCAAAACTAAAGTGACACTTTTGTGATAGCACTTGGGCTTTAGTGGTTTTGCTTTTAGAATCTGTTTTAACTAAGGAATGTGAACAGTGATTGTTAGGATGGATGAATTTTGTTTGCAGGGCTATTCGTTTTAAGTGATGTGACTGCACTCCACAAGTACATGCAGTAAGTCTTCATGTTCAATATTTATCAGTTATTTCCTCCTAGTTATTACAAGATGTGTAGGACATGATATATTGAATTTCAGCAAGATGGCTGGTTTTTGCTGAGGAATGGATTTGAAAATTATTTTGGGTCTTCAGTTTTATTTTAGAGAGAAAGTGATTCTACCTACTGTAAATTAGATAGAGATAGTCCTACATTTTCACTTGCTGTTTTCTATAATAATTTGGGTCTGCTTCAATTGTGTTCTGGTTATTTATTTTGATATTTATTTTGCAAAGTTTGTGTGATATGTAACAGAAAGTGCCTAGAACCAGTGTCATTTGAACTCTGGTAGTGACAACATTCTCTCTTTTCCTTGTTTAAGATCCCATAAAAACTGCCCAAGGGTCCCTCTCTCTGAAGGCGTATAGACTGACTCCTAAACTGATGGAAGTCTGTAAAGAGAAAGATTTTTCCCCTGAAGCGTAAGTGTTTGGGGCAGATGGTAATGGGTGGGGTGTTTTTTTTTTTTTAAGGATTTTGTTTGCCACGTTTACTGAGCCCCTGCTTGTCATGTGGTAATGCCTTTGCCATGTGTGCTGTAGAAGTCTTCTGCATCCTCATTGCCACTTGCTTTCTGCCTTTCCATGTTCAAATTATTTTCCAGGGAATGTCTCATCTGTTCTTACCAAGGGTGAATTCAATTAGAGTGGGAATTAATTAGCTACTGAATTGGAAGAAATGAATGATTGAATAAAGGGAGAAAAAAGGAGTGGCCAGCGGCTGTGAGATTGTGAGCTCTGTCTGCCCAGTTGTGAGCCCCTGTTTTGTGAGGGGATGGGAAAGATAGAAACATTCTACAGATTCAGTCAAAAATGTGGCTTATTGGGAATTTTGTGGGTGATGGGAATGCCAAGAATTAACTGTTAAAACTGTTTTGGGATCCTATTCAGTGGCTTTGGAATATTTGCTTTTTAAAAATTTGTAATTACTTAGAATTGTTTCATTTTTTGTTATAGAAATTTTTATTTGTTTTATTGCTTTTTTTTTTGCAGCACCATAATTCTTTGTGTGAACAATTTTATTTCTTATTAAATCAGTTAGTGGCTTTAACTTCATGTAGGACAGTTCATTTCTAGTTTCCCAATTGGCTCCTAAAACTTTAAGTGTGTAGAATTTTAAAAGACCAGCTAACTTGTGAACAGTTCCTGGTGAAGCCACTCTTGCGTCTAAGCTGTTGTGTGCGGAGTTCCTAGAGTGCTCTGCTGCTTGTTCATCTCTAGTCCAAGAAATAGAGTGTTTCTCTTTTCTAGCTATTTGTTTTAAATTGAGTTGTAGATGTAGGTTGTACAGCATTAACTTACTGTGACATTTACATTTCAACATCAATGAAATTCTAAAGATACCTGATTACAAGGAATAAAAACTTTATTTTCTTTAACTCAAATTCATATCATTTTCAAAGTTTCTGAAATCACTCAACTTAGACTTGACTCTGTAAAACTAGCTTCTTTACCCCTTATTTTATTTTTTAAAGAATGCTAATGAGACAAAGATCCTGGAGAGGGCCTGTAATTAGGTAAAATATATGGAATAGTCAATTTAACACTTCTGTCCATCAGACTAAAGTATTTTTAACATGCTTCACAGATTAAAAAAAGCAAATATCACCTTTGAGCACATGTTTGAAGAAGTGCCGATTGTAATTAAAAATTCACATCTGATCAATGTCCTAATGTGGGAACTTGAAAAGAAGTCAGCCGTAGCCGATAAACATGAATTGCTCAGTCTTGCTAGCAGGTAAGTGGCCCTGCCTAATGAAAAGTTCCTTTTTCATAACTTAATGCAGAAGATTCTTTCATGCAGACTTCACCTGTGAAACAAGAAAACAATAACTTAAGAACATGTTCAGGTCGTTAAGACATGTGTAGCCTTTAGTATTTGCCAGGTTCTGTTAAGATCCCAGGAGAAACACCTAACTGATAAAGTGAAGCACATGGCTAGAAAACTAATTTCTCCTTTAGAAGAACCCTCTGCTTCCTTCTTTGCCACATCGTTTATGCTTTGATATGGTAAGTGCCACAAGGAGGCTGTTTCATTCTGCTTTGTTTCTTGTGCACTATTCTGAGAAGCACATGGTATCACCCCTGGTTATTTAGTAATGTTCCAGGGAAGGATGGAGACAGAAATGGAAACGCTTCCTCCATTTGCCAGTTGTACTCGCCCTTTTTCAATGCAGACTTTGTCAGTAATAAACTTCCAGTTCAAATTTTCAACTAAGATTTGAATTTCCTGCACCTTACACGGGCTTTGGCTATCTTAGGTAGTTGGAGACAGGATTCCCTCCAGAGTGACTGCTTTAGCTAGCTAGTTGGTAAGATTATGTTTATGAGTAAAATGCTGATTGAGGTGTTGCAAAACAGATTGTTTTCTTTATAAAATTGAAGTTTATTCCCTCTATCTATTACTCTTAGCAGGAATGTTGAAACTTAACTCTTACTTCTGACCATCAGACTAAAATATTTTTAACATGCTTCATAGATTGAAAAAAAGCAAATATCACCTTTGAGCACATGTTTGAAGGAGTGCCAGTTGTAATTAAAAAGTCCCATATTTAGCTTCTCTTAAATGCCCTTTTTGCTTTATGTTAGTGATTTTTTTTTTCCCCTGTGGTGGGAGGAGGCTAGCCTCAGACCAGTAGTTGAAATTGAATAGGTAGACAATCGATGTATGTTGGCTAAAAGAAACAAGGGTTGTCTTTTTATTTTTTTGAGCAGTTAGTTTGGAGCAGAAGCTCAGTTATTTATCAGATTCCTGTTCATCCTGGATAGAGGTTTGTAAAAAAGAATATACAATACAGACTTTGTACTTCTTCAGTGGAAGGCAGATGAGATGAGCCCAGAAGGACCAGACACCTTGATGTTCCTTTATGCTCTGGTGTGAGTAAGCCTGTGGTTGAAGTGTCACCTTCCATGGTATTAATCCATCACAAAGGCCACTAGCAGGTCTCAAGGGCAGGAATGGAGTGCTAAGTGGCAACCAGGCTGCAGTGCTCATTTGGCACCAGAGGGTACTGTCTGCAAGCATGTGTTCATGATACTCCTTTAATCTATCTATTTTAGAAAGTCATATTTTTCTTTATTGCTTTCACAAACACACTCAGCACACCTGTATTTAAAGCTGAGACCCTTTTTCAACATGCAGGGTTACAACTTGATGTATGAAGTACGTTTTGGTGTTGTAATTTCACATTCACTACATATGCCCTCCTGTCCCCAGGCCTCCTTTCCTTCCCTGAACGCACAGAACACGCAGCCCTGTGGTGCTGTCCTCCACCCGTGGTGGGCCATACTCTCCACTTTCCAGAGCAGCATTGCTCATAGCCAGGAAATGTTCCCGGTTTTCCATCACAACTAAGAGCTAGACGTATATTTGATTCTAGTTTTTATCTTTTATATTTTCATGTGACAGAAAGAGAAACCCTTCACTTTCCATGTGAAATGCTTTTAGGTGTAAATGTTTGTTCCTGTTGGGAGAAAAAAATGAAGCACCCTTGAGACAGTGTTGATGCTAGTGGACTTTCACAGTGACCTGCATGAGAGCACTGTACTGTGTGTACCTGTAGATATTTCGGATTGTAACTTCTGACATGAGTTGTGTGATGATGGCAGTCGAGCCAGCTGCTGTGAAAGTGTTTATGAGAAACCTCGTCAGAAGTTGTTCTTGTACATTCCTAGGACACTTGGTCTTCCCTTTCACAACCTGGACGTGGGTGCCAGTTCTAAATTTACCTGATACATTTGTTCTGTGCTATGAGTAAAACAGCTTGTGTTCTTTTTTTTAAAAAGTTGAAAATTTTAATTGTATTAGGTGGGAGTTCTAGTAGTGGATATTTCATAACAACTTTTATTCATTTTATTTTATTTTTGCGGGGGGAGCAGGAGAATGTCTTCCTATTGCCTTTATTAATTTTAAAATGTGTAACAGAGGCATTCAGCTTTTTATGCATGCAAAGCAACTCAGCTTTTATTTCCTCTTTTTAAAAAGAGGTATCATAAGGTTGGGCATCATACACAAGGGGTGATCAGCATGCTATAGCCAGAGCGGGCTTAATGCTTCTTGTCTTGGTTCATGTCTGTTCAGGTTCTGTGTTTTCAGTTCTTTGTTTCCTTGGCAATGAAAGAAAAGGCTGTATTCTTGAAATTTCTCACCGTGAGGCCCCAGTTCAAAATTCTGTTGAACTGGTACTGAGAAGATCCCTATAGAATTGCTCTTGGTCATGGGTCTGATTTTTTTGTGAATGTTATCTGTGAGATAGTTAGGCATTATTACTTTCTAGTACCCATTAAGGCCTGTCCTGTGCAGATGCTTGAGTGTTTCTGATTGTTTGTGTTTCTTCAGGTCACGATCATAGATAACTGTTAGAGAATCCTTAAAGTCCAATATATGGCCTGTGGCAGTGTTCTTTCACTAGTGTATTTACTTGCAGCAGAGAATGCTGGTACTTCATGTTAAGGATATTTTGAGGTGGAAGTGGGGGTGGGAATCTGTTTTAGTAGTACCTTTCTCATTGTTAAAATCAGTATAGACAACCTCTAAGGTTTCAGGTCTAGGTGCAAATAGTGGACTTTTCTCTGCACATGGCAGACCGTTTCCTTTGGTTTTTCTGCTGTCACTGCTTTCCCTGTAGCCTCCCAGTCACAGGATTGGTGGGGAACTTTCCTTTTTCTTATTTCCTTTTACATTTACTATAGTTCTTTGACCCTTGATTTTCTCATTGGGGAAAAGGAAAGGATCCCCTGAGGCCTGTCCCTGTCCTCATGTCTTCTTGGGACCTCACTAGGCTGGTCTGTCCCCTTCTTCATAGATGTTCACATCCTCTCAATAGTAGTGCTTTTTTTTTTTTTTTTTACAGTGTTCAACTCTTTAGACAATTTGGAAGAATGATACAACAAACATCTACCAGTACGTCTTTTGCTTAGATTTGCCAGTTGTATATCTTGGCACATTTGCACATACTCTCTGTCTATTGCATACAGAAATATATACTTTTTTCCTGAAACCACTTGGAAGTAAACATGATTTATAACCCCTTACTACTTCAGCTTGCATCTCCTGTAAACGTCCTATAAGGACATTGAAACTTACTTAAGTATCCTCCATCTTTAAAAAAAAAAAGTATAAAAGGAATGTCTTCCAGCTGTAGGCCATCATGACCCATCTCATGTTACCTTCGGGTCCACTTTCTCCTGTTTCACAGTTGGACTTCCTGAAAGAAGTCCCTGCATGTTAGTGTCTGTATTTCCTCATTTCCCACCTAGCTCAACACTCTGGCTTTCCAGCCATTGTATGTTAGACCTCTCACTGGAGTCACAGAAGACTTCATGTCACTGTGTCACAGGTGTTGTAGGCTCTTCAGCCTTGACTCCTCACCTTGCTGTCTTGGATGTCTTGACACTGCAGCTTGTCTGGACTCCTCACACCCCACTGGGAGATCTCTTGTGCTTATCTCTAAGCATCCGTGTTCCCCAGGGTCTTTCTGCCCCACATGTGTTCCTGGGGTGACTTTGTCTTCTTTCCATGACTTGGACCACCATGGGCCAGGACCTTATTATTTCTGTTCCTGATTACTTTGACGGTCTCCTTACTTCCTGATTTTAACCATTTCCTCTTTCAAAGTTGTAGTGGTCTCCCTAAATGCAAATTGGATGCTCATATATTGTTCCTTTGCTTAAAACCCATAGCTAGTTCCCTGGCTCCTTAGACTCAAATCCAGATGGGTGGTTTGTGTTTACTAGAGTCTTTGTACCATGGTTCTTGCCTGCCTCTTCTGTGCCACAGCTCTTTCTCTGGATCTGGCCCTGCCCCGTGCCCTTGGTGCGCTGGATTGTTTACAGTTCTCTAAATGTATCATGTGTTTCCCTGTCAATCTACTGTCTTCTCAAGGCAAGGTTGTGACCGTGCCCTCTAGAGTAAGTGTCTCCTCACCTCCTATTCCTCATCCATTAGGAGCTCAGTGAAGTAGGGCTTGTGGATGTCTCATTCACTCTTGTCTCCCTGTCTCCTAGCACAAAATAGGAATTTTGGAAATATTGCTTTCAAGTGATGGGTCGCTGCTGTCTGTCAGCTTCCTATTTATAGAGGGGGTGTGTGTGTGTCTAGCTATATATATGCACATAATAGCTGTCCTTGCATTACCATGATAGGAGATAGTTGTAGACAGAAATCAGTGAATATGGTGGTCATTATACCAACTATGATATCATTTTATTTATTTTTAATTTTGATTTATTGTAGAGGTGAGATCTTGTCATGTTGCCCAGGCTGGTCTCAAACCTCTGGGCTCAGGCAGTTCTCTCTCCTTGGCCTCCCATAGTGCTGGAGTTACAGCTATGAGCCACTGTGCCTGGCTCCATTACATCACTTTATAAGGAGATTTTAGGCCAGGCGTGGTGTCTCATTCTGGTAACCCCAGCACTTTGCGAGGGTGAAGTGAGAGGATTGCCTGAAACCAAGAGTTCAAGACCAGCCTGGGCAACATGACAAGACCTTGTCTCTACAAAAAATTTTTAAAAAATCAGCTCGGTGTTGTAGCATGCTCCTGTGGTCCCAGCTACTCAGGAGACTGAGGTGGAAGAGTTGCCTGAGCCCAGCAGGTCAAGGCTGCAGTAGTAATGATTATGCTCCTGCATTCCTGTCTGGATGACAGAGTAAGACTCCAACTCAAAAAATAAAGAGATTTTAGTAGCTGATGTGCAATGGAAATTTCTGGAGAGAAAAAGAAGTATGAAAGACTGTACTATAGATTCTAGGACAGGCACGAGCCTCTTCACTGGCTTTGTAGAATAAGTTCTGCTGTTACTTATCCAAAACCTTCTAGATAGAGAAATCATATGCCAGAAGTAGTCATCTCTTTGCAAGCTTCTTTCCTGTGACTAGTTTCTTGAGCATTTTGGAGCACATTTAGGGGTATGACGAAAAAGGTTCAGGAGTAGTGAATTTTAATGATGTCTCATTAGGTGTAAGTGTCCTTCCTAACATACCTGAGCTCTCGCCATGAGACGAAGCTATTTCAGATGCCCCGAAGATCCCAGTGTGAGTCTGATAGGAATGTTATTAGCCAAGTGACATGACTCTGCCCTCTACCTTGTTCTTGTGCAGGCGCTGTCCTCATCCTCTAGGAGAGGCAGATCAGGTTCACATTGCAGAACTTTGGAGCAGGGGCAAGCCCCCATCATAAAGTAAGGTGTGTTGGTGTGTTTCTGTTTCAGCAATCACCTGGGGAAGAACCTGCAGCTGCTGATGGACAGAGTGGATGAGATGAGCCAAGACATTGTAAAGTACAACACATACATGAGGAACACCAGCAAGCAGCAGCAGCAGAAGCACCAGGTTGGTGTTGGGGCTCAGGGGTTTGCCCTGCATGTGAGACTGCAGACCTCAACTTCTGGATGGTCTTTGGGAAGCAGTGACTGTTACTAGCTTGTAACTCTGGATCTCTGTATTTCTAGAGATTATCCTTTATAGAGTATGCTTCTACTGTATTATATACATGTTGCACTTACAAACACCTGTGTTAGAAAGAGCCAGAGTGTTAAGCTCAAGTACAGTGCTAAGGTTATGCAAACAGGAGGTACATTTATGGCGAACTTCAGAGGCAGAGATTCCAAGGACTATAGCTCATTTCTTTCCTAACTGTCATTGGCTTGGCAGTGGCTCATGGCAGCGTGGTTAGCAATCTTCAGACCACTAAAAAGTTGAGCAGTTGTGACAACAGCCTGTTGTGATAGGAAGTAATAGACCAACTGCTGTGAAGTAGACAGTGTAAGACAGAAGCCCTAGGCCCCTGAATGTCCTCGGGTGCCTGTGTACATGGGCACAGCCATGGCCCCTTTCCGTGGTAGTGCTACCTGAAGGCCACTTGCTTTCACCATGCCCACAATGCATTTTGGACTGTATTGTGCTAAAATGGACGACCAGTGTGTTAATTCATGACCCAATTGTTAGCTCTATGATGGCTCATTTGCTGCTTCTTGCCATCAGTGTCAGGGGCTCCCTCCCATTCCACCCTTCCCACCCCCATCATGGGCTTCTTCACCTTTTAAGCCCCTGCTACTCACATGACCAGTTTTGTTTTCTGAATCATTTGTTTAGAACCCTTAGAGCTCAAAGTGACACTAGAGCATTTGGTTCACAGAATGTTTACATGTGAAAGTAGTATTTATATGTGACCTCTCTTTTCATTAAAATGTACTTTAAACAGATTATTGTTAAGTACAGTATTCTACGCACAACTAAGTAGTTCTGCGAACAGTGTGCTTTAAAAAGTTTGATATTGGAGTTCATATACAGTATATAGTGAAATTTAGAATATGTTGCTTCTACCACACTTGGAATTGAGAAAGCATATATATTTCTATAAAGTGAAAAGATGACGGTGGTTGCCAACCTCTGACAGACAGAAGGGGAGACCCTGCCCCACTTGATCTCACTCCTGCTGGCTCCCGTGTAGATACCAAGTGCCTGCCGCCTGTGGGAGTCAGTTCTGGAATACAGTCTTATAGATATTTTTCGGAGCTCTATATGTCCTAAGAAACTTGGCACTTACTCATTAATGTACCAGCACCACTCATACGCCTTCTTAGATTTGTTTCCCTTCTGCTCTCATACCACCTAATGAGTGCAGAAATCTTTATAGAACAAGTCACTTTCCTTCTTTAGAAAGAGTTATCATTTCCCTTGGTTTTCATAGGAATCCAAGAACTTTACATTTTTACCAGCCCACTTTGGCTCCTTATACCTGACTTATTTTAAGGCTGTGTGTGGGATAGTATTTCCTGCACTGTTGGAGTAATCCACAGCTCTTGGCTCTTACTGTAACTGATCTATTTGCTTATACCTTTGTCTATACCTTGGTACATATCCCACTTTTCTTCAGAGAATCCTAGGAACCCAGAGTTTGAAAGTACTGGAAATGGTTTCTGAGCTGGTATCCACTCTCAGCTAGAACAGATGAGTATCTGTTGAGTAATAATAGTGATCACAGCCATAATAACATTGTCAGCATTGTTATTCTTAGGTCAGTGGGGATAAAATAAACAGAACAACCAGTGTGTTAATTCATGACCCAATTGTTAGCGCTATGAATGGCTCATTTGCTCCTTCTTGCCATCAGTGTCAGGGGCTCCCTCCCATTCCACCCCTCCCACCCCCATCATGAGCTTCTTCACCTTTTAAGCCCCTGCTACTCACACGACCAGTTTTGTTTTCTGAATCATTTGTTTAGAACCCTTAGAGCTCAAAGTGACACTAGAGCATACACCAAGGGAATTTTCTTCTCCTGTAGCCATATTTACTTTAGAAGCAAAATACAGTCATTGCCGTTGGTGACTCTGAGACTGGAGTTCAAGCCGTGAGGTTTTGCTCGTGAGCAAGGAGGGCTTTTCTTCTTCTCAGGAGAAGAGAACCCCATGGTTTTCCTTTTGATTGCAGTATCAGCAGCGTCGTCAGCAGGAGAACATGCAGCGCCAGAGCCGGGGAGAGCCCCCACTGCCTGAGGAGGACCTATCCAAGCTCTTCAAGCCACCACAGCCCCCCGCCCGGATGGACTCGCTGCTCATAGCAGGTGCGCTCAAGTCTGACTGCTTCCTCATGCTGGAGACAGCAGCAAGCACAGGCTAAGACAGAACAGTACACGTCAGAGCTCGCTGACTGCACGTGGGTGTAGGGTGGTCTTGAACCTAGCACTTGTGGTTTCTGAGAACGTGCCTTTGTGATTTCTCAGGTTCTTTGCATGCTTTACTCTGTCTGACCTTCTTTGAGATGGCCTTGTAAACTTTCTAAAATGGAAAAGTCATCTTTCATAGAAGCCAAGAAAGAAAGGTTTGCAGTCCCATAATGCAAAGACCATCTAGCTCAGGCCCTTGCTCTGCCGAATGTTTCCCTTTGACTTAAACTGTGGCAACACAAGTGTGACTCTAGATTAGTTTTCTCTGGCATTTGGCGTCACCTTCAGGTGATAGCGATCCTGTGTGATGTGCAGGATTTGATCTCAAATATATTTCATTCATGCTCTTATTTGACTGTATCCTTATTCCTGCAGAAATGTTAAATGCTATGTGATTAATCAGCTAATTGTGAGGGATTTTATTAGAGTGATAATCCTACTCAAAAGCCTATCTTCAACAGTTTCTCAAGTCTATTGATATATATGGGGGAGAAATCCAGATTTCTTAAACCTTTCTAGTACACATATACACTAAATTTGGGAAACCAAGACACATTTCCTTCCTTAAAGTCCAGTTCAAACAGCATTATGGTTTTTATACTTTCAAGAAATGTGTAACTACTGCATCAGATAAGATAATTAGTTTTAAGACTCAAAAGCGGTGACTTCAAATGGACTCTGTTCTTTCTCTTTCCTGGCCTGGAATGACCCCTTCACGTTTAGCACAGGCTAGAAACTGCTCTACTATTTACATCAGGTCTGGGTTTGCAGTTCTGTGACTTTTTGTGAGGCTCTCCCTTCTTGTGAGGGTGAGTCAGTGAGCCTCCTCAGTTGTCTCGTGCAGCCTTGGTCTAATCTGCATAGTCAGAATTTTCTGACTAGTAGCTAATGTGTTCTTAGGCTGATAGCCTTTAAAGAGTGAGTGGCTTTCCTTCATTCTCCATGTAATCAAGAGTGGAAGACAGCTTACTTTCGAAAGAACTTACATTCCTTATCTCTTATGGAAAAATAGAATTCTCTTAAGTTCTTGATTTTAGACAGAATACTGGAAGCTCTGTACTATGCTGACTTTCTGGTTTGCGTTGGGTTCTATAGAACATGAAAATTCTCCCTTTCTCTCTTGTTCTCACCTACACAGGCCAGATCAACACCTACTGCCAGAACATCAAGGAGTTCACTGCCCAGAACCTGGGCAAACTCTTCATGGCTCAGGCTCTGCAGGAGTATAACAACTGAGGGAGGGACGTTTTCGGAAAAGAGGTTCCATGAACTCTGACATCACACCAGGGCAGCTTTGGAAGAGATGTCTTTGCATACTGAAAAGACTGGAGGATTCTTTGAACATCATTGCTGTTTTTGGCTGTAACATTGTCTTTCTAGCCAGTAATAAAAGAGAACAAAATCTTGATTATGTTCTCATTTGGTTTTAGATGTGTTTTATTAGCTTACTTTTGTTTACTTACACTTGTTTATTTATAGAAGGTAAAAAACAAAGCTTGACCAGAAGTTTCCCTGCGCTCAGACCCTCAGGCCCATCATTGCCACCTCAGGTACCCGTTTTGTCCATGCTCCAGTGCTGCATTCCCTGACCCTGGGCCCAGGCTGGCACCTGCTGTGGGTGTCTATGCTTCATTGCTCCCATGCAAGCCCCAGAAGCCTAGGACCACTCATCCCAGGCCCAGAGTCGCCTGACTGCTGCTTGTCAGCCCTTTCCATTTCTCCAGATGATACCACATAGTCCCTGTCCTCACAGGCTATTGGACACAAGTTTTTTTAAAAAGCATTTCAGCAAGGGACCATATTTTATAGGAACGTGAAATTCATTTTGTTTCTCTGGCTTTGTTAGAAGTTTGTGTTTATCTTTCCAAACCATGGAATAGAATTCCACTAGCAACAAATGGGGAAGGAGCAATCAGGAGAACAGTGGCACACTGGAAAAAATGTTATGGATTTTGCATTTGAAAGATTTACAAAGGACCTGCTACTTGTGTGACACTAGACCCATTAGTTCTGTCAGGCAGGTGTTCCTGAGATTCATTAGTGCTGGCCCCTGGGGAGAAGCATCAGAAAAGAGGATGGGTGGAGGCAGAACCTGTTGAGAGGTGTTCACCTTCTCAGCATTGTTTCGACGGTACCACTGGGGCTCTAGGATCAGACAGCGGTTTGGAACCTGTCTTCTTCCAGTGTGTTCTTGGACAAGAGACCTAACCTCTCTGTGCCTCACCCTCATCACCCTCCGGGGTGGCTATGAGGTTTGATGTTCACTGGGGTTGGGTGAAACCCCTGGAACTGGTTGGTATACAGCAGCCTCTCTGTACTTAAGCTGAGGGGTACATCCAGGCAACGTGTCCAGGATGCCAGGCTATGAGCCAGGTCTTGCTTTAAAAAGCTCAGGGCTTTGGACATTCTAGAATCTAAATACTTGCTCACATATGTAATCATTTCTTGTGTTGATCCTAGTCAAAGGTGTACAGAATTAAGGCTTTTCACCAGCATTGCCAGATGCCTTCAAGAGGGTGTTCTGATCTGTACCCGCACCTGCTATTTCAGTCAACACAAATTGAGTGTGACTGTACTAGGCCGAGGGGCATGTTGACAGACAAAACTGGTCACGGCCCTGTCCTCGTAGGGTGTATGCTCAATTGGTTCATTTCCCTGCATTCTAATTGCCTAGGCCTGGAATTTCATTATGGAGTTAGACAAAGCTCCTTTGGAGTGTTGGCATGCAAGATAAAAAGGAAGGAAAATTCAAACAGCACCTTAATTACTGTATTCCTTACAGCATAAGATTAATTTAACAGTATCGATTCAATTCTGGTTTTGAAAAGTGTGGTTCTTCAAGTCCTTGATTGTTTAGGTTCCATAACTCAGCAGCATGTGAATACACACTTAATGGAAGAGTTTTGTAGTTTTAAGTTTACAAATTATTGTAGTGGGAAAAACTGAAAGAAAACCTGTCAATGGACGTTTAGTTACTACAGTATGCCCTGCTTGGGAATAACTGCTGCTCGGCATCTGATCTGAGTTCTGTATTCTGACATTTTCAGGAACAAATAACATGATTCTTCTGCTATAAATATTTGCAGTTTCTTCACGTTGAAATGAGAAGAACTCATAAACTAAGTACCAGGTCTAATAAATCATTCACTTACCCAAGAACAAAAAGACAGGAAAAACTAGCATGTTAATCTAAAGGAAAATTCAGTGCTAAAAACCAAGAAAGTGAAAGATATTTGGTGTGAACCCAACTCATGGATAATGCTTTATAAAACATTTTAAAAAACAGCACTAATGAAGATGCCTGAGAGAATGCTTCCCTGCTCCCAATGCCTTATTCAAATATCAGTGTAAGCTGAAAGAATGTTCTCCCCACTTGGAAGCTTGGCAATTGAAATGTGGCTATCTAATTTAATTAGTGAAGATGGATGTGATTTCTCATGTGCAGCATCTAAATATTTAAATGTTAGTGTCTTCTGAGATGCTACTCCATTGTTCACGTTGGTTTTGTGACATCCTTTAGGAGACCTGTGTCTTCACTCAAACCACACTGCCTTTGAGCCCTGGCGTGGGGATACCAGGATGTTATGGAAGAATTATTTATTTTAGTTGTAAACTCCATTTTTAGAGTAAACATTTCTCAAATGAACTGAGTGTGTAATGCATTGTTGGCCCATTTTCTTTTACTGGGCATCTTTTCCCATGAGAATTCTGGGCTCTCTACATTTAAATATTTATCAAGTACCTACTCTGTTGTAGAAATGAATGGAATGTAGATTCCATGTGAGCCTTTGACTAAACAGGTGCCTGACAGAGGAAGGTGGAGTCAGAAGTGCCTTGGAGAATGCTCTGGGCTGTCCCCACAGAGGGGGACCCCTTCCTTGTGGGGTGTAGGGAAGCGGTGACAGTGATCAGTTGTGTGATGACAGGCAGGAGGCACACGTGCGCCTGTGAGTACTGAGAAGCTGTGGTTCCTGCATCCTTGGCCTGGACATGCTGTCGTGTGGGAGTTGGAACTTGCTTATTAGTATAGATTCCCATACTGGAAGCCAAAACTCTTTGGACAGGTTGGAAGAGTGGTTTATTTAACTCCAAATTATTTGGGACGGGGAACAAGGGACAGGATCAGCACTGGTGAGGAATTTCCGTTTTTTGGAGCACATTGGTGCAGCCTAGTACCCACTACCTGGAGCCTCTGCATGTGTGTAGACGAGCCCTATAATGCACTTTACACCCATTTGGCTCCACAACTTCAGGCAGAGCCCAGGACAGCTGTAAGGGTGCCTCAGTCATGACTTTGGGGGTACAAGAAATGGTGTCCAAGTATCACCCCCCTCTCCAATGTGGGGGACTTGGGGCTGTTCTGAGGGAATCATGTATCCTAGACATTTCTTTCTCTGAGGACCTGCATTCTCGTTCTCAGAGTCTGTTAAGCCCTCACATCTGTTGCCATGTGATCGGCTCAGTCGAGTCAAAATTTGATTTGATGGCTTAGTTGTTGGGGCCAGTTGTGTTTTCTTATAGCCATGACTTCAGCAGCCTGTTCTAAATCCCTTCATTGACTGCATGGTAAGAGTCTGCTAGGACTGAGTACAACCTTAGCCTCCCTAGCTGAAGTCTAGGTGGGAGCACTGTGTTGAGGGGTAGGACACTTGGTGCTGGTTTGTACTGAGTCCAGGGCTTCGGGAAGTCCTCCCTTGAAACAGTCTGCACATGCTTATTGGCTTTCTCTCCATGGGCACCGCACCCTCCCCCCAAAATTATAAGAAAATACTTGACACCTGCTCTTGTCCGGTGAAGAAAAGACGGTTTTCTCTTTTAATGTATAGATGAATTTTTTACATCTGGCCAGAAGTGAAGGGCTCTTCCACTTCTTCAGACCCTTACAAGGCAGTGTGGCCTGCTGCCCAGGGTCCCTGTTTAAAGTTGATCGTACTAGGAAAATACTTTTATTGTTTCTGGCATTCATGTCAACCCCATGACATAAACTCAGGTGTCACTTTTCATTTCCCTTGGTAATATTTTTCTCTTTGACCCTTCTCCAGGACACAGCCGCTTCTGGCATCTTCCATCCTTTGTGGACAGAGGCAGAGGTGGTGTTTACCTTTCAGCCGTGTTCCCCACCTCTAATGGCACATGGTCCCTGCCTCCTCCTCGTGGGCTGTGGTCTCTCTCGCCAGTGTCTGTGCTTGTGTGTACTGGAAGCGGTTCTTGTTTTGCCACCTCCCCTGGGTCCTCTTTCCCCATCCTTGTTTGTCTTGTCATTTGGCTCTTGCTTAACTCACTCCCAGTTTCCATCTGCCTGTGCGGCTTCTGTTTTTAAAGTGCATTTCATTTTTTAAAAGTCACAAAGAGTCTAACTTGGCCTGGTTCTCATCACACATCTCTGTCATAATCTTCCAACCAGGTGGGCAGGCGTCACCATAACCTCACCTAGAGGGTAGTGACGAGGGTCCCATCTCCCTGTGATGCACACTGCTCCCATGATTACAAATAGAGGGTCTTCTTGTGCACTAAGGGCCTTGACCTCTGATAAGCTGCGGAGAGGAATTGCAGCTGACAACTCCACTTGTGCCCACATGCCAGGAAAGGAGTGTGCTTGCAGGGGACGGTAGGCCAAACGTGTGCACTGCCCATGGAAAATGCCTCACCTGGCTTTCTTGTGTGGGAGGTGTGACTTGGGGTGTCTGACATTCCCTACCTGCTGAGGGCACCTTGCTAGGAGGCAAAAGGCCCAGATTCCTAAGCAAGGGAAGAGGCGTATTGTATTGGAAATTGCATTTCAGAGCAGCTTCCAGATTAATACCCAGATTTTGCTCTTCACCAAGTACTCACAACTATGTTGTCTCATTTGGAATGAGAAGGGAGTGTGATGCATTATGAAACCAGGGCCTTGGTACTGGAATACTCGGAGTGAGACACACAGTTCCTGCCCAAGGATGATAGAACCAAGCTTCAAAAAGGTTGGGATTGCCTGAAGCCGACCCACCTGGTGGTGGCAGGACCAGGACTGGGGAGCGGGTCTTGCGGCCCAGAGCCTTGTATACGGCACAACCTCCCTTCTCATCGTGACTCTGGAAAAATAGTTCTTGTTCCGAGATACCCTCCTGTTCGTGGAGTATCCTCTCTTGTGGTGAGCTATTCTTCCCTACCCCTACCCGTTCCTGGGAACTGTTTTACCCCCTAATTTACCCCACTCCCCCCAACTTGGCCTCCTAGTAATGATCACCCAGTGTCCGTGTGTCTAGTTGGACCAAGTTGGATACCTTGCCTAGTCAGTGACCCTTTCAGATGAACAGGCATTAAAGGCCACTGGGTCCACTGGGCTCATGTCTTGGCAAGAGAAGATGGCAGCTCTGGGTGACTATTTTGTATCTGAGCAGCAGAGCACAGGAGGTCAGTAGGACCGGTGAAAGCACTTCCTCGGGTCCAAGCACTTCACTGTGATTCATCTCCTGAGACCTGTTGAGATTCTTGCCCTTGAATCTCACAAACACAGTTCAGTCTTATTTTCGAGTCAGGGTCTTACTGTGTCACCCAGGCTGTAATACAGTGGCACCATCATGGCTCACTGTAGCCTCTACCTCCTGTTTGAGCTACTCCTGACCAAAAATCTGTGGAAAACTGTGAGAACACGTCTTAGTCTCAGGTGATCCTTCCACCTCAGCCTCCCGAGTAGCTGGTACTACAGGAGTACACCACTATGCAAGGCTAATATTTTTATTTTTTGTAGAGATGGTGTCTCACTATGTGACCCAGGCAGGTCTTGAACTAGGCTCAAGCAAACCTCCTGCCATGGCCTCCCAGAGTGCTGGGTTAGAAATGTGAGTTACCATGCTGACATATTTGAGTTTTCTTATGAACATGACCCTTTTTTTACTTCAGCAATTTTGAGTTGGTTTCCGTTGCTTTCAACCTTAAGAAAACCTAGCCCAACTCAGGTGTATGCCAAGGCTTATTTGTTCTCTCTCAGGCCTCAATAGATGTGAGAAGGTGCAACCTTAAGTGGCAATAGGAGAATGCAAGTGACTGTTTTGCAATAGTTCATAGAGTCTGAGAGCGCGAGAGGATGAGCCCTGTTCCTCAGCAGCCATGAACAGCCCTATTTGCTGATGTGGGAACACATATTGGGCACTGCAATATTGTTTCCAAGGCAGACTGCCCTGTTCTATATCTTTCTGGGCCACAATATTCCCTGGGGGCATCCTGGGCCGCAGCATTCCCTGGGAGCATGAGTGTCCTAGTGTGACTGAACCTTTTGTTTGCAGGATGTTCCCCGAGGTACACAGAGCCTCACTGTGTCCTCTGTAGAGGAAGGGCCAGGAGTTAGGGGCTGACTTAAAGCCCCCTGCATCTCCTGCCCTGCCTTGCCTGTTCCAGTTGGGAAGGGAAGGGATGAGGTGAGCCTTGGCAGCCTTGCTGGAGATGGGTGGTGTAAACAGGTGGCAGGGTATTCTAAATTTGGTCTGAAATGAAAACATTTCAAGCAAACAAAATGAAGCTAGATTCTTTTGACAGTGGAGTATTTCTTTAGAGATGCAGATGTCAGCTTTATTAAAGCACAAATCAGCATTGGAAAAAGAACATGAGAGAGAGAGAAAGAGAGTGAGAGTTTGAGCTACTCCTGGCCAAAAATCTTTGGAAAACTGTAAGTCACATTTGCCCCTGGCATCTAAGTGCCGGTGACTTTGCAGTGGTTGGAGTCCCTTCTCTCCCATTCCCAAACTTAGGAAGCAGTATGCTGGAGCAATGTGCTAGGAACACACACATTTGCATTTGTGATGGTCATGTCATTCTGTTCATGCTTCTGTGAATCCACAAATGTACAGAAATTCAGAAATCATCTGGAGTAGGAGAGGGAGGATGGGAAGGTGTTGATTTTGCATGTTGATGAATCCCTGATGTGGCAGGTTTCAGATGACAATCTCCTGTCTCATACAGAGGGACTGTGGCAAACTTGGGGTGCTCTGCTGAGAAGCCATTAGAGGCTGGTGAGTACTGATATACTCAGTGTTGACAGCAAGTTGTGACCCCTGACTTGAAGCACACTTCAACAGAAAGACAGTCTTCTCCCAATGCCTTGTGGCTAGAAACCCCTCAGTGTTTCTGGGAAGTGGAATGATATCTTTCCTCCTAGAGTATGGGGTGTCGCCCACTCTGCTATTCAAGGCATCTGGGTCTCTCCATCTCTAACTGGTTGAGTATGTTTAGCTTCCCAGGTAGAGCACACAGTTTGTAGACTTGCTAACGTGCACCTCCAGATGATGGTCACTGTGGGCCTTCTTCTGTAGTGTGGACGGCACCTTCTGGTATTTGCTCAACACACAAATGTCCCAACCACTGCTCAGCTCTGGGCAAACAGGAAAAGATTAAAAAAATAAAGTCTGAAATAGGGAGACCTGGTAATCTTTCTTAAGTTACCCGATGATATTGGGAAGATATGATGTAATAAATCATTGTAGAGTAGCCACCTCTATGGAGAGGTTAAGAGTGGTAGTGTTTGGCCATAGAGGAAGGGGAGAGATGGAGGAGGAGGGAGGAGGAGGAGAAGAGGTGGAGGAGAAGAAAAAGGGAGGAGGAGGAGGGGCTGAGGAGGAGGAGGGGCTGAGGAGGAAGGAAGAGAAAGGAGGAGGAGAAGAAAAAGGGAGGAGGAGGAGGGGCTGAGGAGAAAGGAGGAGGAGGAGAAAGAGGAGGGGGGGAAGGATCCAACCCAAGACCGTAACATGTTGACAGCAGTCCTGACCCTCCAGCGTCTTCACTAAGTGCAGGGCTTCCCAGATTGGAGCTCTGGGCCAGTGTCTCCTGCAAACATGCTAGAAATGTAAGTTTCAGGCTGGGCGTACTGGCTCACACCTGTAATCCCAGCACTTTGGGAGGCCAAGGTGAGAGGATCGCTTGAGCCCAGGAGTTTGAGCTCAGCCTGGGCAACATATCAATACCCTGTCTCTACAAAAACTCAAAAAATTAGCTGGGCATGATGGTACACGCCTGGAGTCCCAGCTACTCAAACGACTGAGGCAGAAGAATCCCCTGAGCCCAGGAGGTTGAGACTGCAGTGAGCTGTGACTTTGCCACTGCACTCCAGCCTGGGGGACAGAGTGAGACCCTGACTCCAAAGAAATGTAAGTTTTCAGGCCACCACCCAGACTTGCTGAAGCTGGAGCTTTCAGGCCAGCCTGCCCACCTTTTGTTTCCCCAGGGCCAGGAGCTCTTGCTGGAGTGGGATGCGGCCGAGGATCCTCGGCCTATGTGGATTCTCAGACCTACCGCAAGGAGCAAGTATCATTAAGTCAAAAATGCATGGAACACACCCCACCTTCTGTGCCTCACAGCCAGGCCCACCTGACACATGCTCACACACTCGTGTTGGCCTGCGACTGGGCACAGTCTCCTGACACAAGGCCCATTTGATGACGTGTTGAGCATCTCCTATAATGCACTGAGCACAGCACGCTGTCAGGTGCTCACCCTTGTAGTCAGGACTGACAGTCCTGAGGGTGTCATGCCGCCTGTTGCCAGCCCAGAAAAGATCAAAATTCAAAACTGGAAGCATGGTTTCCGCTGAATGTGCATTGTTGTTGTATCACTGAAAAGTTGAAAAATGGTCAGTCAGACCATCCCAAGTCGAGGGTCATCTGGAGAGTGGAACACTAGTTGTGTTGCTCAGGAGTTTTGACCCATTCCATTTAGGAAAAAAAAGTGCAGCTCGCTGCCACGTTCATTTAATTTTACATAAACATGCTTTTTGGGACTGAAGCAAATCTGACTGGTTTTCAGTGTGAAAATAAAATATAAAAACTGTTTTTGGAGTTATTTCTAAATAGAACTTGTCTCTAATCCTAACGAGAATTACAACAGCAAAAGAATTACTATATTTTGTGATGCTCTGTCTTTTTCTTTTTAATCTCAGGGTGAACGTGCAACCACAAGCACTGCTGACAAGTATTCTCAGGGCAAACAGGAAAAGGTTAAAAAAATAAAGTCTGAAATAGGGAGACCTGGTAATCTTTCTTAAGTTACCCGATGATATTGGGAAGATATGATGTAATAAATCATTATAGAGTAACCACCTCTCTGGAGAGGTTAAGAGTGATAGTTATGTTAGGCTATAGAGGAAGGGGAGGGATGGATGAAAAGGAGGTGGAGGAGGGGTGGGGGAGGAGGGATGAGGAGGAGAAGGGATGGAGGAAGAGGAGGGAGGAAGAAGGGATGGAGGAGGAGGAATGGAAGAGGAGGAGGAGGAAGGATCCAACCCAAGACAGTAGCATGGTGACAGCAGTAGCCGCCATGCAGTGTAGACTGCATCAGGTAGGACAGCACTTGTGTGGCTCCTTCACAACCTTGCCCTGAGAAAAGCCTCCGTGACACTGGTTGTGTTTTAAAATCTGCATTAAGACCTGGCAAGGAGTGGAGAAAGCGTGACAATCTGCCTCCTACCCTCAACCTTGACTTCCCCTAATTAGGATCAAGGAGTCAGATTAAAAAAAACAGAAGATAAGAATATGTGTTATTTTTCTAGCAAAACTATAATTTCTAAACACAAGCCTCATGAAAATCATGTTGATTTTGGAAAAATAATCTCGCATTGCCATTCAATCGGAATCATGTGCAATTTTGTTTGAACTGATGCCTCCAAAATATGACCTATTAAGTCTTTTGAGAGATTTCGTGTGTATTTGGACACCATGGGTAGAGCGGCATACCAGAGCATGCAGTACATTCAACGCCCAGGGAAGGGGTTTCTTCTTGAGCACCTTTGCAAGACTGCAAGGAACAGTGTGTTTTTTTGCAAACTGTCACATTTTCTGTTCCAGGTCAATGGAGAATGGAGAATGCCCAGGCCCAGGGACAGCCCATCTGCACACTCAAACAGTAGTTGAAGCAAGTTGTCAGGGTTCTCTGTCTTGTTGCCATTAGCCCCTATTCCCTCTCTATTTCAACTTTTTTTTTTGGTAGTAGTTTCTGAAAGTCTTTTTTTTTTTTTAAGAGCATATAGAAATTTGGATTTAATGTGTTACAGCTTGCATTTAAAACTCTGGAAAAATGAGAAGTAATTGGAAGATAACAGTAGCAGCTGCCTAACCAGTTGTTTGAAAATATGGCAGTAAAATATTAAACTTGAGGCTTGCTATTTTTATGCACAGATGTCTGTCATTGGTTATGACAGATTTCTAACCTCCCTACCAAGTTACTGTTTCAGAAGGGGGCGGGGACAACAATTATGACAAATTATGGATTTATATTACTCCTAAAGAAAGCCTGTAATAAATGGGGCCCTAACTGTAAAGTTCACATGTACCTGGGATTGTTCTCTCTCTAAGACGACAAGCCCAGCTAAGCACACACCATGTTGCTTAATTGACCTGGACTAGAAGGCAGCCTCGAGTTTTGGAAACTACTACCAGAAAAAAACCCTGTAACTGACTCAGCACATCAATCCCAAGAAGAGGTTGAGTTTAGAGGCAGAGTGAGTCACTTTGATGGAAGATGCAGTTTATTTGCATCACAAATGGGAGGAAGGGAATGGGTTGGGCTAGGAAACCAATGTGCAAGGCTTCATTAGGTCACAGGTTGAGTGTCTGAACCTGGGCATGCGCGCAGAGCAGGTGTGTGGGGTTCTGGGAGGCAGGGAGGCTGCTGCCAGAGAACACAGACGGTGCTCATGAATGTTGCAGGCTCTTTGATGGGGTGGAGGGAGTGAAGGTATTTCCCAAAGTCTGTCCTGAGGAGCACTTGTTTTGTGGAATATTCATGGATGCTACTTGGAGATTAAAAAAACAAAACAAAACAAAATAAAATTTTTCTCCAGTAAATCTTGGAAAAGGGATGCTTAAACATTATTAGATTGGGTTCTTTACAGTACTTCAAAATTAGCAAAACTTAAAATATATAAAGTGAAAAGTTTTTGTTTTTGTTTTTTAGAGACAGAGTCTCGCTCTGTGGCCCAGGCTGGAGTGCTATGGTATGATCATAGCTCACTTCAGTCTCGACCTTCTGGTCTCAAGGGATCCTCCTCCCTCTGCCTCCTAAATTGCTGGGCCTACAGAGGTGTGAGCCATGGTGCCTGGCCTGAAGTGAAAAGTTTTAAGAATCAGTTTTATTATCCTATACTTTTTAGCTGGGTGCAAATGGGCTGGTTGCTGCTGTTTTCTCATCATTTTTGTTTGTTTTTTGAATTAGAGTCTCACTCCATTGCCCAGGCTGGAGTGCAGTGGTTCATATCTTTTAAAACATTTTTTTAAAAAAATGTTTTCTCCTGCTTCAGGACCTTTGCAAGTTTTCTCATCTTTAAAATGGAGATAAGAATGTTAGCTTGATCTACATGAAATTGTTAGTATTTAGCCTACAAAAAAGGGCAATTTCATGTGGCTAAGGTCAGTTCTGTCACATGATATAAGCATGTAAACATGCCTCCTTCATGGGATCTCTGGGAGGATTGTCACATGATGTAAGTGTGCAATCATGCCTTCCTCATAGGATCACTGGGAGGCCTCAATGAGACCTTGCCTTTGATGACAAGCAGTTGCTGAGGGTGGTCGGTTGTGATGGCCACTTGACCCAGGGACAGTGTCACCACAGAGCCCCTGTTTCTGGCTGAGGCTCCTGGGCCTGGGGACTCCCCAGTGCAGGCCCCGCTGGCTTCTCTCTGAGAGGCCAGGAGTGCCGTCTCGAGGGTTGTGGGCAGCACTGCCCACAGGCCTGGCCTCCTGCGTGGTGGGAGCCTAGGGGTTATGTCAGGCCTGGGTGCTGTGTTCCAGAAAATTGCGATGCTGTCAGGCATTGAGCAGGACTTGACCTGGTCATGGCTTCCTAGTCCCCACTGTAGACATAGAAGCAGCAAGACATGAAGCTTAAGGCCCAAGCTGGTGGCTGCAGCCCTGCCACACATCGTTGGGGAGATGTCCTGTAGGCTAGCTCATGCTCCCCACAAGGCTCTGTGTCTTCTGCTCTTACCAAGCTGGCGGGGAATAGGGAGGAGTTGCTGGACTCACCCCAGGCTCTTTGCAGGCCCTCATAAGCTGCTGCTTCTGTCCTTTGTAAACCTGTATTAAGGTCATCTCTTTGGAGGGGGATCCTGGAACTCAAATGGCTTCCTGCTGAGGTGGTTGGGGTCATTTGTCACATTCAGTCATGCCCAGCCCATTCTGGGGGAGCAGAACGTGTCATCCCTTCACTGAGTCAATGGCGGTGGTCACCAGCAAGGAGCAAGTCAATCCCCAGAAGGGTCATAAGACTGCGGAGGAAGTTGAATGCAGCTTGAACAGGTATATTTAATCCTACAGTTTAATCTTGTGTTGGAAATTTAGGAGAGGCTGCTGGTTCTGTAACTTGGCCATTGTGGATTTGCTACAAGTGAACCATCAGAAGTGAGATAGCCAGTGATTCTAAACATGACTGGGAGGACGGAGGATTGTCATGTTTATCAAAGGGGACATGGACTTTTAAAAACGGGAATGAGGCTGGATGCAGTGGCTCAGCCTGTAATCCCAGCACTTTGGGAAGCCGAGGCGAGAGGATTGCCTGAGCCCGGGGGTTAGAGACCAGCTTGGACAACTTGGTGAGACCTCATCTCTACAGTAAATCAAAAAACTAGCTGGGCATGGTGGCGTGTGTCTGCAGTTCCAGCTACTTGGAAGGCTGAGGCGGAAGGATCGCCTAAACCCAGCAGGATGAGGCTGCGGTGGCTGTGAGTGTGCCACTGCACTACAGCTTAGGTGACAAGAGTGACACTCCAACTCAAAAAAAAAAAAAGGAATGAAATAAAAATAGACTCTTTTCTAGTTGCCTGACTGAAACAACACACCCAGAGCAAGGCATTCTGGACACTGCCACAGAGATAAGATGAAGACTGAAAATGACAGAGTGCCATGTCCACACAAGGGCCAGCATCAGCTTCTGTCAGGGATAGGCGTGGCCGGCAAGTGGGCTTCATGCTGTGAAGGAAAGCCAGCTGCTGTGGTTGTTAGGACTAGCAGGTAGGAGGTCTCAGCACAGGAACAGATCTGTGCACATGACCTCAGTTCCAAGTCTCAGTAAAGATATCAGTGGTTCCTAGTGATGTGGGGTCTGAGCCAGTCAGGAGGGGGATCCTGGAATTCAAATCAGGGCCTCAGTCATTCTGGATCTGGGGGTCAAACTACACTTGTATGTTCAAAGCCTTATTTGCTTTCTTCTTTGAAAAATGACAGGGAGGTTGCAGGATGTCAGGACCCGAACTCATTTACTATAGGCTTTTTGTTTTCTTGTTTTGAGTTGAGGTCTCACTCTGATACCTAGGCTGGGATGCAGTGGAATAAACATGGTTCACTCCAGCCTCCCAAGTAAATGGGACTACAGGCATGTGCTACCATGCCTGACTAATTTTATTTTGGTATAGATGAGGTCTTGCTATGTTGCCTATGCTGATCTCGAATCCCTAGACTCAAGCAATCCTCTCATCTTGGCCTCCCAAGTGCTGAGATAACAGAGATTATAGGCGTGAGCCACTGTACCCAGCCTATTTTAATTTTTAGAGTACTCTTAGGTAAAGAAGTGGGAATAGATTGATCCTAAGTGTTGAGAAAACTAAGCAGATGATAACAGCAAAAAATTATATTTAACACTATAGAAAACACAGTTCTGCAAAAAAGGAAAAGTAAAGTAATTAAAGTATACTATATGGCTTAGCTGTTAATAGAAAATTTTTTGTTTGGAACTAAGATCTCACTGTCACCCAGGCTGGACTGCAGTGGCAGCTTACTACAGCCTCAACCTCCTGGGCTCAGGCTATCCTTCCACCTCAGCCTCCTGAGTAGCTGGGACTACAAGTGTGCACCACCACACCCGCCTAATTTTCCAATTTTTTGTTGAGACAAAGTCTTGCTATGTTGCCTAGGCTAGTCTTGAATTCCTGGGCTCAAGCAATCCTCCTATCTCAGTCTCCCAGGTACTGAGATTACAGGAAGGAGCCACCACACCCGGCTGTTTGTTTCTTAAAACCTTTTTTTAAAATGATGGGTTGGGGCTGAGGTGAGTGGATTGCCTGAGCCCGCGGGTTCAAGACCCGCCTGGGCAGCGAGACCTCATCTCTACAATAAATCAAAAATTAGCCGGGCGTGGTAGCGCACGCCTGTAGTTCCAGCTACTTGGAAGGCTGAGGCAGAAGGATCGCCGGAGCCCAGTAGGTCGAGGCTGCGATGACTGGGAGCGGCCACTGCACTGCAGTCTGGGTGACAGAGTGAGACTCCAACTCAAAAAAAAAAAAAAAAAATTATGTGTTGAGCACAATGGCTCATGCCGATAATCCCAGCACTTTGAGAGGCCAAGGCTGAAGGATTATTTGAGCCCAAGATTTTGACACCAGCCTGGGCAACATAGCAAGACCTCATCTCTACAAAAAAATAAAATAAAATAAAATAATAGACAATTCCAATACATGTAAGTGAACAGAATGACACCACTACTCCTATGTGCCTGTCATCCAGCCTCCATAATGATCAACTCACGCCCAAGCCTCTTTAAATCTGTACAGCCTCCTACTTGTCATTGGGAAAATTATCTGGATTTATTTGAAGCAAATCTCATATTTTTTATAGTCTTGTTTATAAGTATTTTTGTGTGTATTTCTAAAAGTTAAGTGCTCTTTTAAAAAGTACAACCACAGCAGCATTATTATGTAAGTATCAAGCCCTTAATACTATCCATAACCTAGATGTAAAATTCTGTGTTTTCCCAGAGGGGAAGGGCGTGCTTGAGTGAGACATTCTCGACGAATGATGTTCTGGGGTGTCCAAGTTTGCATCCCCTCACCTTGTGCACAAGTTCCTTTCTTCGCAAATTTGCTTTTTTTTTGTATGCATGAGCTACCGCGCCTGGCTGGAAATGTTCTAAATTTGATTGTGGTGGTGATGGATGTCCAACTCTGCAAGTATACTGAAAATCATTGAACTGTCTACTTTAAATCGGCAACTTTTGTGTTATGTGGATTACAATAAAAAATATAAATGAATGTCATGCTCATCACACTCCCGCTGGACTGGCCAAGATGAGAGATGAGTCAAGCCTAGATGGAGATTGAGACTTTTTCTTGCCATTGATGGAAGGTTGGTAAAAGATCTTTTAACGTTTTTTAGACTGACTTGATGACGTATGTTGAAGGATAAGATGTGCAGAGTACGGTTGATTTGGTGATTTTATTGTAAGAAATTTGCCCTGGGACAATACTTCTCTCTGCCCCCCAATAAGCACTGATCTCAAATGTGTTCTCCTACCAGCAAGCAAACAGCCAGTAGCTCCTACCTCTTAAACAACTGCCAACACTTATTCCTTCCTCCCAACCCTATTCAAGAACCCCCTCCTCCTTACTCCCTGAATGCAGGTCCATGTGCACGTCTCGTAGATCAGTATTTTAAAGAAACAGGAAGCATCTGAAAGTCCCTTCCTGCTCTGACATGACATGATACCAAGAGAAAGTTACAGGCAGTTTTAGAAACAAAATGCTATGCTCACTCTGTTTTGTGACTCTGAGTAAGTGATGAGAGGACAGCGTATACCTACAATAGTTCTAAGCTACCAAAGTTAGGGTTTTTTCTGGTCACCACAGGAAAACTTAAAATGTTCTCATTGACTAAGACTCAGTTTTCTCATCTGTAAGACGGGAGTAAGATTAACCTCATCCTGCCATTGTGAGAATTAAATAGATTGATGTTTTAAACTGTAGTGCTCAATGCCTAACACACACTAAGTGCTCAATAAGGGGCAGCTGTTGCACTGTTGAGATGCGTGCTTCTCTGTAGGCATTGCCATTTGTGGAATACAGAGGCTTCAGGATTGGGGCATGTGTGCCTGTTCCATGGGGCACGGCCTTGGAGTCCCAGAGGTGAGTCAGATCAGCTCCAATCACCTGTCTTCACAACTGCGTTCCAAAGGCCTGTTATACACCAGGCCTTGTGCCAGGCACGGAGAAAACAGAAGCACAGCAGGGACTGCTGCTGGCATCAGTGCATGTCCTACGGGTCCTCAGGGAAGGGAGCTAGAGGGGGTGAGGGGCCTTCAGATGGCCCCGCAAGTCACTCCCAGGATAAGAGAGCACTGGCCAGGGTGGGGGCAAGAGGTTGCACTGCCCCCCCGCTGAAAAGTTTTAGCCAGGTGAATACAGAGCTCTTGCTGCAAGACAGCCTGTCAAAGGGTCCCAGAGGCCAGAGGGGGTCTGCCTGCAGAACTGTGGTCCTAGCTACTGAGGAGGCCAAGGTGGGAGGATCACTGGAGCCTAGGAGGTTGAGGCTGCAGTGAGCCATGATCACGCCACTGCACTTCAGCCTAAGTGACAGAGCCAGGCCCCAATTCAAAAAATAAATAAAATAATGCAGTTCTGTGCTCAGGCAGGGGCTGGAAGTAGCCCTTGGGAAGTGTGGCTTAGCATAGTTCTGAATGGGAGCCAGCTAGTCCCCTCCCTCCCTGCAGCAGGAGATCTGGGTGACATGTTTCTGGGGCTGCCACACTGCCGGCATGGAGTTTGCAGTCTAGAAGGGGAGACAGGCATGAAACAAAAGCTGACATCAGTGATTTGGGATTTGAAATTGTGATCCAGGCCGTGGAGGAGAAGCTTGGGAGACCATGAGGTGGATCACAGAGGGTGTTAGGAAGTTCAAGAAGGCTTCCCTAGGGACAGGATTCCTGGGGATAAAGTTGGAAGCCAAGCAGGAGTTGGCTGGGGAAGAGAGACGGGGAAGAGTATACCAGCGAGAGTGAGAGGCTGGAGTAGAGAGAGACAGAAACAGTGGGCAAACAGAGCTGATATCTGGCAAATTGTCACAAGGTTCTAGGGACTCAACAAAGGATCATTTCTCTTGTTAATATTCTTTTCCTGGTAATTCAATGGTTGCATATTTTTTCAGAAAAAAAAGATTCCTCTCCTGCCCCAAAGCACACACTCGAAGGCGATCCAATGTAGACCTCATACATCAAATATCAAAGAAGTTGGAATTTGTCTGCTCCCTGAGGACACTGGAACATGCTAGTCTTGTGACTGGACACTTCTTCATCAAATCATGATGGGCCTCCCAGAGTTGAACAGGTACCCGTCATCCCCACTGCACTAAAAAATGGTAAAACAGGCCAGAGACAAGTGCTGTGAGTGCATGTCAGGGCCTTAGTGCATCTCTCTAGTGTCTGCATATTAGCTGCAAGCATCGACTCAGAAGGCCAGTGGCATCCTGTCCACCTAGCCCCATACTCCTGCCCATCCAGGGGCCCTGCTGAGCCCTGGGTGTGTGGGGGACTCTGTACAGATGATATACAGAGGCCAGGAAAGGACTGAGTGAGAGAGGCTGGGAGGGAGGCTGGCCTTCAGAGTTTCTCCAGGAGCCTCTTCCTGAGCCCATGGCTGTTTAAGTGCTAGACCTTGCTGCCTGGACCAGGCTTGTGTTCTCACACCCGTTTCCTTCCTTTTGCTGCCCCTGTCTGGCCCTCTGACCTGGGTTGTTAAGGACACCCGCAGGAGCGTCTCAGGTGATTCCTGGCCTCTGGGGCCGGGAACCCCACCTCATCTCTGACACTATCCATCTCCATTTGGTTCCAGCCCTACTGCTAGCTGTCATCTTTGCCTCTTAGACCTTCAATGTGTTCACAATGTATACACATCTCAGCACCATCTCTTGGAGGACAGTTGCGTTTCTAACACTCCTTTAAGGAATTCTTTTCTGCGTGATGAAGTGCTTCATTCTGCTCTCTGCCCATCTGTGCACTTGGAGATGGGCAGGGGAGGCTGGGACAGAGGCTGTGCCCGTGGTGGGTGTTTCCTTTGCCTCCCCCGCCCCCACTATGTGTCCCTTGGCTCCTCCCAGGTCTACACATCTTCCTGCGCATTTGCTCTGCAAGTCCCAGAGAGCTGACAGTGATGGCAGAAAAATGTCTCCAAGGATGTTAAAAAAGGGGGTGGGGGGGAGAAGAAAAAGAAAGGGAAGGTAAAAGGGAGAAAAGCAAATCAGTTGGAGGTGGGGAGATGCATTGCTGACAAATGACAACAAATAGACTTTTTATTTTATTATTTTTTTTAATTTTTGAGGCAGGGTCTTGCTCTCTGGCTCAGGCTGGAGTACAGTCGCATGATCATAGCTCACTGCAGCCTCCAACTCCTGGGCTCAAGCCATCCTCCTGTCTCAGTCTCTCCTGAGTAGCTGGGACTATAGGTATGTGCCACCATGCCTGGCTAATTTTTTGTTTGTTTATTTGTATAGTTGAGGTCTTACTCTGTTGCCTAGTCTGGTCTCGAACTTCTGGGCTCAAGCGATCCTCCTGCCTCAGCCTCCCAAATGCTGGGATTTCAGGGATGAGCCACAGCGCTTGGCTCCAGGATAGCTTCTGACATATTCATGCCTCTGTGTGAGAGTATCGGTGGGGTCCTTTTTAGTAGTAATGACCAAGGACCACAGTTGCTGGGATGGGAGACGTAGGCTCCCAAGGTCACGGTTTCATTGAAGACTTTGCTGCCTCCTCATTCCAGCGAAGTCCCGTGGACTGGCTGCCATGGTAACTGAGAAGTGACCACAGTCCTCCTGTAGGCCTGAGAACACCCTCTCCCTCCCCACTTCTCCCTGGGTGGCCTCTGGCCCTCATTGCCTTCCCTCTGGAGCCAGGCCCCCCAGCCCTTGGAAGCTGCAGGGTCCAGCTCACTTGTTTCCAGACAGTCTGCTCACAGAGCCTTCCTTACTTCACACTCCAAATACTTGAAACTCAGTCCCTGCAATTAGCCACTGGCTTAAGAATCCAGCTGTGCTTGGCAATTAACTGATGATCACAGCACAGGGAAGGAGGTTGTGGGTCCCAAGTAGCCAGAGGGGAGAGGAAGGGAAGGCATCAGAGGGAGGATGAAGGGGCTGGGTGTGCTTCAGAGGGAGGATGGGGTGCTGGATGTGCTGCAGGTGATAGCGGAGTTCCAGGAAGAGAAGAGGCAGCAGGAGAAAGTGCAGAAGCTGGAGGTGGGCAGGGTGGCCTGACACAGGCCTTCGGGACAGGACAGGGTTCACGGGAAATGGGGAGCAGCTGTGACAACTAGAAGAAGGACCGGGCACAGTGGCTCACACCTGTAAGCCCAGTACTTTAGGAGACTGAAGTGGAAGGATTGCTTGAGACCAGGATTTCAAGACCAGCCTAGGCAACATAGCGAGACTCCTTTCTCTACAAAAAATAAAAATAAAAATGTAGCCAGGTATAATGGTGCACTCCTATAGTCCCAGATACTTGGGAGACTGTCGCAGGAGGGTTGCTTGAGGCCAGGAGTTTGAGATCAACCTGGGCAACACAGAGGAACTCATCTCTACAAAAAATTTAAAAATTAGCCGGGTGTGGTGGTGCCACCTGTTGTCCCAGCTACTCAGGAGGCTGAGATGGAAGGGTCACCTGAGCTCAGGAGGTTGAGGCTGCAATTATGCTACTGCATGCTAGCCTGGGCAGCAAAATTAGACCCTGCTGAGGGAAAAAAAAAAAAAAAAGCTGCTGCTCTGATGAGCTGGGTGTCATACCTGCTTACACTCCATGGACCAGCGCAAGTCCAACAGCCAAGCCAAGGTCAGTAGAGTAGGCCCTGAGAGAGAAAATTACTTTTAGAGGCCAATGACAGGCATGATTGCAGCGAGAGGGTGGATCCTACACTCTGGAGGCCTAAGAGGGTTGTGAGGAGAGGCTGCCCGACCGGAACTGATCCTTTTCACCCAGGGTGCAGTCAGTCTGAGCGTATAGGAGGCACCTGGGCAGGAGGGATGAAGGGGGGTGGAGGGGGAACCCTGGCGAGAGGCACCAGGACAGGAGAAACCCAGGGCAGCAAACGGCCACACCTAGCTCCTCCCTCCTGCCAATCTCTGGCTGGACCTCCCTGGGCGTGAACCCTAGTGGAAGGCTTTCCTCTGTGGTTCTTCCAGGACAGCTTCCTGGGTGAGAGAGCAGCTGGACAGGCAGCGAGGGGATGATTGAATCCATAAGGAAGGTACCGGAACTGCAGAGAACGCACCATGAAGCAGCTCTTAGAAACCAACCACCTCACTCCTGACTGACTCGGGAGAAATTCCAGGCTGACCGCTTAGAAAGTTAACATGGGGGAAACATTAAGATGCAATAAATCTCCCGTGAGATCGTGCTGTAAATCCAGGGGAAACCCTTTTGGGCGTTGGAGGGTGTGACCTTTCACAGCTAATAGTCTTGAAACTGTTCGTTTTTGACTAGTCTGCATCCCTAAGTGGTTTCCGTTCCAACATTGTCATTTGTCTTGACATATTTACTTTATTGTGGAAAGTTGCAGTGTTTGTTTTTTTTCCTCAGTGAGTCTGTGATAAAATAAACCCAGCTGTGTACGATGACCACCAGCTTACACACGGGACTCACTCAGAAGGGAGGGACCATGCCAGCAGCAAGAAATGTGGGAACGTTGCCTTCCTGTACCTGAGTGCAGGAGATGATCACCTGTACATTTGTGTGCTGTGACAGCTGAGTGGACATGAGATCACTGAATTCTGGAAGGTTCTGGAGGAAAATAGTGAAGGAGGACAAAAGAGCTCTCTAATGCCTGCCTCTTCTGTTAACCATTCTCTCACCTTCTTCGCCAATTCTTCCAGGACATGAAACCCTTACATTTCCCTGACTGTGCAGACACCCCATCTCTAGGACCTGGACGTGCCCACTGGGCCTGCTTCCTACAGGGGAGCAGTGTTTAGGGTCCTCCCCACATCCTCCCTCTGCTTTAAGGGAGTCAAGAATTCTTCCATCCCTTCCATCGCTTCCTCCACCCATCTCTTTCTTAGTTACCATTCCCACATCCCAGTACAAGTGAAAGAGGCACAACTCTGGATGAGCAGAGCCTGAAGCTTCCACAGAAACTGTTGTCCCTTCTCTCTCTCTCTCTCCTGTATCTCCCTCAAAGCCCCCATGGAACCTGTTCTCTCTGTTCCCCATGGAACCTGTTCTCTCTCCTCTCTCTCATTTCTTCTCTTGGTGTATCCCCCAGGAACCTGTTCTCCCTGCTCTCTCTTCTTTCGGTGTATCCCCCAAGACCCCCCCCCAGAACCCGTTCTCTCTCCTCTCTCTGTCTTCTTTCTGTGTCTCCCCAAAGCCCACAGAACCCGTACTCCATCCTTTCTCTGTCTCCATGTCTCCCACAGGGGCTCCTCCTCATGTGCCCTGACCATCACTGAAGCCCTGTTATAGGCTGACCAGCTTCGTCCACTGGGCTGCTCAGGTCAGCTGCTTGGGTTCTTTCCCCAATCTCTGTTCCAGTGGAGAAAGCCCAAACTTCAGGTTCCTCCTCAGGTCACCTAGGATCACCTGCACTGTAGGAGTGTTGGATCTTGTTCTGCTTTTGAAAGTATCATGTTTGGGCAATCTCCTCAGGTCCCCTCTCTCTGTGGGAGCTTTTCTGTCCTCTCAATAAATCCTGCTTAAAAAATGTATCACGTTTGCTCTTCATTTGATGTCTGTTCCTCAAGTGACTGCTTCCTTGATTAGGATTGTTGGAGGTGAGGGGAACTTGGGAGTAAGATTTGGGAACCAAGTGTCCCCTCAGACCTGAGCCCTTTCTTCAAGCGTATTGCCATTTTCTCTCTCTGTTCTTGCACAAGTGCAGGGAGAGGTAGCAAGCCACACAGGGGACTTGTTGAGAGAACTGGCCTTAGCTCCCAGCACTGCCACAAATTCAACTCTGAGGAGGTGAGACTCTGGTGACTCACTGCATTCCCCTCAATACCTGTTTTCTATGACCAGACAGGGTTGAGTTGCAGGGAACATAAACCACCACAGCCATCTTAAATCAGAAAGGGAATTAGGCATTCATGAACTCCCTGAGGGGCTGGAGGGCTGGGCTGGGCCTTCCAAAGTGACTTCCAGAACATCACCACAGAATTAGGCCACTTTGGGAGCTGCCATCCCCCAGTTCTGAAGAGGAGGGACCAAGAAGCAACTTGGCCAATGACAGGTCCAGGAACGCACATCTCGGCTGTGGCCCAGGGGTGAAGAAGAGGCCCTGGCAGCCCTCGCCTCCAAAGCCAGGCCACGGCTTCTGGATCCAGGTCCAAGAACATGGACCCTGATCCTGCCTCTCACCCTGTGAAGCCAGCAGCTGGGTATTGGACCTCTGCTTCGTTGCTGTGGAAAATCCAGGGCCCCCATGGCATGCCTGTCATAGCCGCATCAGAAGGGCCTGGCATGAGACCTTGCCTTTATCATACTTCCCAAATGTCGCACAACTGTGTGTGTTTAGCCCAACTAAATCCTATTTAAATTCTAACTGCAGGAGCTTGTGGGAAATGCCATTTCTAGTTGTTTAGTCTTTGCAGTTTGGGAAGCCTTGCTAGGATAAGGGGCACACTAGGATAGTAGGGTTTTTTGCCTGGAACCCATGGTTAAAAATACATTTTAATCAAGATGCAGATTGTGTGCCCATGCACGCACGGGTTCACAATGTTACACAAAACAATTATTAACTCTACTGTGTGTAATGCTCTCATATAGTGCATTGCATATGGTAAAGTAATTCTGTTATTTTATTACTAATTGTATTATTTATTACATATTAAGTATTAGTAGTTATGCTACCCTATCTCATCCATTCATTGTGTTTCATTCTGTCCCCTTCCATTCTGTTTTCTGTTTTTAAGAAGCTGGTTGTGGCCGGGCTTGGTGGCTCAGCCTGTAATCCTGCACCTTTGGGAGGCTGAAGTGAGTGGATTGCCAGAGCCTGCGGGTTTGAGACCCGCCCGGGCAACTTGGCGAGACATCATCTCTACAATAAAAATCAAAAATTAGCCGGACTTGGTAGCGTGCGCCTGTAGTTCCAGCTACTTGGAAGGCTGAGGTGGAAGGATCGCCGGAGCCCAGCAGGTCAAGGCTGCGGTGACTGGGAACAGCCACTGCACTCCAGTCTGGGGGACAGAATGAGACTCCAACTCAAAAAAAAAAAAAAAAAAAAAAAAAAAGCTGGTTGTGCTAATAGACCTTTAGGTCTCCTAAGTGTTTGCAGCCTCAAGTTGGACAAATCCTATACTAGAGAAAGGGTGATTGCCAGGCCCCAAGTACCCACATCCACAGTACATGGGCTGCCCTGTGTATTACAGGGATCTAGATTCTGGAAGATGGCATTGTCCCAGCTCCCATGTCTCAGGGAAACTCCTCCACCCCCACAAGGGATGATTTAAAATGGCAGATTTCTGCTGTATTGACTGGGTGGACTGTTGTTCTTCTCCAGCAGCATGGAGGAACATCTACATAGGTCTTCCCCCGTGAGTTTCTTGCTCTGGCTCAGCATTCTGAATAGCTAGCTTGTGGCGGTGGACAGGCATTACTGAGCCTGCAGCTGGCTCTCCAGAGTAAGCCAGCAGCCACTTCTTGCCAAAGACCCTGCTTCTTGCCTGTCTTGCCACTGGGCGCTGAGGAGGGAGGCTGGGCTTTGAGATGGAGCTCTGATGCCTGCAGCTTGTGCAGTTTTAACTGGGAGTCTTTTCGTGACATGAGACTTCTCACTCCACAATTGTTAATAATTCTGCCTCCTGATATCTCCTAGTGAAGGGCAAACTGCCTTCAGCACCTTTAACCTGGCTTCTGAACCATGAAGAGAGAGGGGACTGGGGGGGCTGGGGAGAAAACAGCCGCAATTCTCATTTTCACACGTTCTAAATATCTCTTTATTATAAGATGTATTTCTTTTCACAGGGCACAGTGGCTCACACCTGCAATCCCAGCACTTCGGGAGGCTGTGGCAAGAGGATTTCTTCAGCCCAGGAGTTTGAGACCAGCTTGGGCAGCAAAATGAGACCGTATCTCTACAAAAATATTTTTTAAATTATCCTAGTGTGGTGGTGTGTGCCTATTGTCCCAGCTCCTCGGGAGGCTGAGGAGGGAGGATCACATTAGCCCAGGAAGTCAAGGCTGTAGTGAGCCATGATCGTGCCACTGCAGTCCAGTCTGAGCAATAGAGTAAGACCCTGACTCAACTAATTTTTAAAAATTTCTTTTAATATGCTGATTTAATGCAGTAATCAAACTTTCCCTCTTGACTATTCATGATTTCAGATGTAATACTTAAGATTAGTTACTAATTCCTCTCACTCCACTGAGGAAACTTTTATTCATCGCGCAAAACACCAACTGAAGTTTCACTTTTTTGATGAAGCACCTGTTCCCTGGGCCCCATTTCTTATCTTTATTGTAGTTCTTACTATTTGCTTATCTTTATTGTAGTTCTTACTGTGTCTTGTCGTTTATTCTGTCTGCACCTCTTCACAGATTGATCATTTTGAACACAGAACTATGTCATTTCTATTTTTGTGTGTTTAATGCTTGGTCTTTAAATAAATGTTGAATAAATAAACAAATAACTATTCTAGTAGTTTCCTTTCAAACCTGTTTGTATTTTGCTAAAAATAGTTTCTTTCTGCATATCACATTACAAATGTTAAATAGAACACAACATTAAAATGTTTTTGAAATTCTATAATTAAACAAAGAACAAGAGTTGAGAGACAGGCTAGGCTCGGTGGCTTATGCTTCCTGTAATCCCAGCACTTTGGGAGGCCAAGGCGAGATAATCTGTTGAGCCCAGGAATTTGGGACCAGCCTAGGCAACATAATGAGACCCCATCTCTAGAAGAAATAAAAAAAAAATAGTTGGGCATGGTGGTACATGCTTGTAGTGCTATCTACTTGGGAGGCTTAGGTGGGAGGATCACCTGAGCCCAGGAGATAGATGGAGGCTGCAGTGAGCTGTGATCATACCACTGCACTCCAGCCTAGGCAACAGAGCAAGATCCTATCTTTTTAAAAAAGTGTCTGAATCATAGCAACATAAAATAACATGAGACTTGACTTAGCTATATACCTTATATAATATAAATCAAATCATGCTTATATTTATTCTTAGATGGGGTAAATATTGCCCATTCTTTATTTGTTTATTGGTTATACTAAAAGTTTGAGACATACTCAAACTGTGACCCCCAGATGGTGAGTGATCATTTTCTCCGTGTCTGGTTCAGCCCCCTTCTCTGTGAGCCCTCTCTTTCTCTCTCTCTAGAGCCCCCATCCAATTTGCTTTTCCCTTTGGTCTTTGTGGTAGAAACTGCTCGTTACCCCATGGTATCCAGCGCCCCTTCTCCCTTGGTATTTAGGACCCTGTTCAATTGAGCAGGATGCCAACAACTCTAAGACTATATCCTTCACCGTCCTTGCAGTTAGGTAAGGCTGCGTGAGTGTGTTGTGGTCAATAACATGAAGGAAAGGAGGAGTGTTGGTGAAAAATCTAGGAAATGTGTTTTAAAAAGGAAAGGGGCCCTCTCCTGTTCTTCCTCCAAGAAACAGGAAACACTGATGTGGGCCAGACATGGTGGCTCATGCCTGTAATCCCAGCACTTTGGGAGATCGAGGTGGGAGGGTCACTTGAGTCCAGGAGTTCAAGACCAACCTGGGCGACATAGTGAGAACCTGTCTCTACAAAATATCAAAAAGTTACTTGGGCATGGGGGTGTGCATCTGTAGTCCCAGCTGCTTGGAAGACAGGCCAGGAGGTTGAGGCTAGGGAGAGCCATGGTCACCATGATCATGCCTTCAACTTGGGCTACAGATTAAGACCCTGACTCCCCCCCCCAAAAAAAAGACCTCAAAACAAAAAACAGCATTTAAGCCACTGTTTATTTGGGTTTCCTACACAGATGGCTATAACTAATCCTAACTGACGTAGCCTCCCACAACTCCCCAGTGAGTTGAAGTTATATGTGTCAGACTCCAAGGCCTTGTTAGCACAAGTGCTAAGCTTCTGGAGAGAGGTCTGACACAGAGCTGTGGGGACTCAGAAAACGAGGTGGGTGAAATCTCTGCCAGTTTGCTTATGTACCATGGCTCTGGTTTCAAGTAAAGCTCCTAGCTTGAGGTTGTAATGAAGCAACGTGGACTACAAAAACCATGTTCCATTCACTCATTCCCTAGGGGACCAGGCCAAGGACACTCATTCTCTAGTTGAGGTTTTGGCTACTCTGTATCTTCCTCTCACCCAAGGGCAGCGTGTGAAGATGTGACCCCTCCCCTTGCTGGGCATATTGTCTCCAAGGACACTAGTTACCCTGTGGTCATAAACAGCAGGGCAGGAGCTTAGAACCCAAGATTTGAGGCTAGAAAAGAGGCTAGCCACTTCTAAGCCAGTAGATTCACATGGCAGAGGAGGAAGTGAAGTTTTTGTAAGTAGCTTGACACAACCAGAAGAAAGTGGAGCTGAGACATTTTTTTCCGGTTTGGTTTTCTTTCCCAAGCATGGTGTTTTCCTGACGCTGCCTGGTGTATCTGTCCAGATTCCCCAAGCAGCAAATGCCAAGATAGGACTAAACACGCAAGGACTTTCTTTGGGAAAATGCCTGTGTTGAGAAAATGGGAGGGAGCTGGGACAGCTCGGGCAGTTGGCAGACCATGAAGTAAGAGTGGGGCATCGTTGGATGCGTCCCACATGCTGTACAGCCCAAAGAAGACTGGCAAGGCTGCAGTGGGTCTCAGAACCCCACTTGGCTATTGTAGGAATTGTGTGTCTCCCAGACACCAATTGGCTTTGGCATCTTGCCAGCAGAGCAGCCCATGGGAGGTGTGGTCTCAACACCAATGCAACAGCGAGCTTCAAATTCAGGTCCCCTGGTCACTCTCTCTCTCTTAGCCAGATGACTGCATTCAGTGGCTGCCACACTTGACCTCTGCCAACGCTTCTATGCCCTGTAACATCCTTGGTGAGTGTGTGCCTCCAACTCTTTTTTTGTTTTCAGAGACAGACAGGCAGATGGGGACATGCAAAGCTTCTCGGCCATGAGGGTTTCTTTAGCTGGCCTTTTTGTGAGGGGCCGGATGTGGTTGAATCTTCCATTTCTCGTGACTTCCCATTGGACTTTGAGCCAAGCAGCTGAAGAGACTGTGGTGCCCTTGGTGGGGTAAGTTCAGTGCTCTGTGGACATGTGAATCATGACATCACAGGAATTGCTTACCTGTCTTTTCCACATTTGTTTAGGTGCAAGTCAACAGGATTGCTGGTTAAACTCACTGATGTTTTCTAGGAAATTATATTAAGACCTTATGCAAATTCTATCTACAATCAACTTTTTTTTTTTGAGTCAGGGTCTTACTCTGTCCCTCAGGCTGGAGTGCATTGGCACAATCATGGCTCACTGCAGCCTCTACTTTCTGGGCCCAGGTGATCCTTACCCTTCTGCCTCCTGAGTGGTTGGGACTACAGGTACGTGCCACCATGCCAGCTAATTTTTTGAGTTTTTTTTTTTTTTTTATATAGAGGTGAGAACTTGCTGTATTGCCCAGGCTGGTCTCAAACTCCTGGGCTCAATTCATCCTTCTTCCTTGGCTTCCCAAAGTGCTGGAATTACTGGTGTGAGCCACTGAGGTTGGTTCACTTTTGGATTTAAAATTGAAAAAGTACCAAGGTTTTGGTGTGGAAATGAACCAAAGGAGGAAGTAATTGATACTCTCTATATTTTTCTTTAACAGAGGGAGACAAGTAAAATAAACTCAAAGTCAAGAGAAACTGTCCTGGTGTTTGTTCTATGCCTTTGAAGGGAGTTTGAAATTGCATATTTGTGTTGGTGTTGAGGACAAGAATTTACACAATCCTTTGTTACCTAGTGTAATGTCTCGGTGTTGTAGCTAAATTCCTATTCTGAGCTAGCTCTGCTTATCTTTGAGAAACAGAAAGGCTGTGGACAGAAGTTCCCCGCTTGACCAGTCCAGCTAAACTGGTGGGATCTGAGATGGCAGCTCATTTGATCTTGGAAGAACCTCAGACCTCATTGTCATCTAATTTCCATGCTGAGTGACACGCCTACAAGTGCCATGACATCTGACAATCACCATGACAATGACTGGGAGACATCATAGAAGGAAAAAAGAAAGCCAGCACTCTGGTTCTGAGACAGTCACCTCCCAATCCCAGAAAAGACATGACCATTCCTCTTCTTGCTTTTACTTCTCAACCTCTTCATCAAAGAAACCCTAAGTTTTAACCCCCTCAGCTCCCCCACTGTGAGAGGTTGGTTTGCCAATCCTGCTCCCACTTGTCCATTAACAGCCACAGAATTAAAGCCAGCCTTGCTTGGCATGCACATTTGGTTTCATATATTGGCTTCGTGACACTGAACAGGAAAGAACCCCATCTCTGGGGTGAGGCCAGTTGTGTTGGTAACACTTTAAATCTGAGCGATCGAAGCCTCAAAATCGTGCCTCGTGTGGCCTGGCTCAGATCCCTGTCTCTGGTGGCTGTACATCTCCTCTGCTCAACTGGCCCAGGGCCTGGTGGAGGGCCAAGCCGAGTCAGTACCTGCCACTCCATTCCCCAGGCAGGTCCTTAGTCAGCCCATGGGTACTTGTAAAATGCACCAAGAGATCATCGGACCAGTGAAACACACACACCAAGAGGAGACAAGCTAGTTAGAAGTATGAGTAAAAGATAATAGAGGTGTGCTAGTCAGCTCAGGCTGCATAAAATGCCACAGGCTGGGGGAGTGTCAACCACAGAGATCTATTTATCACAGACTGGAGGTTGAAGGCTAAGGTCAAGGTGCTGGAGGGGTTGGTTTCATCCGAGGCCACTCTCCTGGGCTTGCAGATAGCCCTTTTCTTCACCTGTCTCCCCACCCCAGGAGACTATGTGTCTAATTTCTTCTAATGAGGGCAACAGTCAGATTGGGTTAGGGTCCACCTTAAAGGCCCCATTTTAAAGGTCCTATTTACAAATACAGTCACATTTTGAGGCACTGGGGGGTAGGACTCTAGCATATGAATTTTAGGAGGAACACAGTTCATCCTGTAACAGGTGAAAAGGAAACTGGGAACTGTGTTATTAGTAGAATCTTTTATATGCAATTTAAAATGATACATAAAGACCAGTATAAGCATTGAGATTTTGTCTGCAAAGCTCTCCAGGGAGTTTTTTGTTTTGTTTTTTTTTGAGTTGGGGTCACACTCTGTCACCCAAGCTAGAGTACAGTGGCATGATCAAGGCTCACGGCAACCTCCACCTCCTGGGCTCAGGTGATCCTTCTGCTTCAGCCTCCTGAGTAGGTGGAACTACAGGTGCATTCCACCATGCCCTGCTAATTTTTAAAAAGTTTTTTGTAGAGATGAGGTTTCATTATGTTGCTCAGGCTGGTCTTGAAGCCCAGAAGGGTTCAAGCAATCCTCCTGCCTTGGCCTCCCAAGTGCTGGGATTATAGGCATGAGCTACCATGCCCGGCCCTGACTCTTATTTCTTTTGAAAACATGGCATTGAAGTGTTTTTATTTATCCCAATGACTGAGTTTTTGGCTTTTTTTTTTTTGAGCCAGAGTCTCAAGCAACTCTGTTGCTCAGGCTGTAGTATGGTGGCATGATCACAGCTAACCACAGCCTCAGCCTCTTGGGCTCAGGTGGTCCTCCCATCTCAGCCTCCCAAGTAACTGGGACTACAGGTACACACCCTCATGCTCAGCTCACTTTTTAAATTTTTGGTAGAGATGAGATCCTGCTATGTTACCCAGGCTGATCTTGAACTCCTGGGTTCAAGTGATCCTCCCATCTTAGCCTCCCAAAGTACTGGGTTTGCAGTTGTGAGCCCCTGCATATAGCCAGAGTTTCTTAAATGTCCCACTTGAGGTGAATTCTGCTATTCTTCCTCGTTCATCTCACTTTAGCCCTGGAATATACACATTGTTATCAAAATGCCTTGTGGCGGGGGGGGGGGGGGGGGGGGGGGGGG